>NC_142857.1:14848484-15151515 GCF_061612785.1 Hesperophylax consimilis
ACTACCTAGTAGTAAATTCTTAAGTCCTTGGATTTTTGAGATCTGGATTCCTATTCCGTCACCGCTTGCAGTTTTCAGTCTCTTCTCCATGCCCTCAAGGAACGGCAGGTAGCTCTTCATCTGCGACAGCTTCTCGTCATATTCGATACTGTCCCGGTCCATTTTGTACTCTCGGTTCTTCTACACCAAATCAAATCTGAAAAAGGATGGCCTAGATAAAATTGCAGTCTTTTAGAACGTATTTACAGTGCGAGAAATAAAAGGGTTCGTTTTTATAAACATTTTATTAAGTAAAATAATAATAGAAATACATGGATTTAATATAAACTAACAAATGTATCACCGTTCACGAGCGCATATGAACGTAGAAACAGATGAAACAAACGGTCAGGGACAGGCAGAGCGGATAAACAGTTTTTATTTTACTATACATAAATATATACGTCATCATGCTTTTAACAATCATGAATGAAATCATGTTCACAATAATATATATCTAAGATGATCTTAATTAGAATAATACGTATAGCGAATGAAGATGTCATGGTGGCTGGAATCTAGTGGCACAATCTAACCCAGCTTCAACAGTTTATTAAACCCAAATTTTCATAAAAATAAATAAAAACCAAATATTAAAAATTAACAAAACTTTTTTTGGTTCTCTATGTTATGTATATTCCCCGGTTTCCTACTTGTATTACGTGTTCACGGTCACCGTGAACAAAATGGGACCATTTTATACATCAATAATTACATACGCATACGTACATACTTGCTTTTATATGTTATACTTTGTTTTATCTACTAGATCAGGTCGTTTAGAGATACCTAAGTACTGTTATGATATGTGTTGTGTAACAAAACGTTAAATTTAAAGTAAATTCCCAATAAGGCGTTAAAAAATAATGAACTATTTTTTTATTTGTGTATAGATAGACTTACTGATTTAACCTACACATGTATGTACTACACCTATTTTGTAGACCTTCAAACTTAAAGTTAGCAGGTCCGGATAAGTGATTTGTTTATCAAATGAATGCTTGGTGGTCGCCATATTGTTTTAGATATAATATACAATGAGGTTTATAGATAGTTAGCTTTGGCGTTCGAAATATGGGCCACGCATATCGGATCATTGTCCGATGTGGGATATCTGAGGCATCAGTCGGTTACTAGCGCTCGCCGGGTACAGGTCTCCGGCGATAACTTCAAAATGCCGACATGCACGTTGATATATTGTACAAGTCGTACTTGAAAATATAGGGAAAGCAATGGTAAGTAGGATTTTACCATAATCGGTAGTCGTGAAAATTGACTTATTAATGTTGAAAACTCCTGGAGCATTTGAGAGGCGGCGCGCGGCCACCGGTCACCTTCTGCTCGTTTGTTGAGTTCGTTCGTAGTCGGAAGGATTCGGGCGACATCGACCCCTCTTCGTAGTTGCCGCATGGGAACAATATTTTACACCGATATTGCAAGGAATGTAGACTCTATTTATATATATAAGTCAATGATAATATAACACACAAGCTAGGACAAGGAAATCAAGGGACGGTAGGAGAGCGGACGGTTACTCTGTTAAATAAGTTTGGCCGCCATATTGTTTCAGAAATAATATAATACATAATCTAGGACAAGGATATCAAGGACGGTAAGGGAGCGGAAGGTTACTCTGCTAAATAAATGTGGAAAATCTTGTCAGCTAGGTCCTGTTACACCCTGCAGATCAAATCTGTCAAAATGGGATATTGAGTGTGCATTTTTCGCAGTCGAGTAAACTAGAAAACACGGAAAATCTAACAGCGACAGGTTAAACGTCACTTATTTCAAGATTAACGAGAGACAGTTTTCAAGTAAACATATTTCATTGTATAGAATGTAGAGATCTATTAATTGCAAACAAATAAAAAGGCGTCTGTTGTGTTATAATTAAGATTATATCTACGAAAACAAAAACAAAAAACTTATAACACGACTTCGGTGGCTCAGAATATGTTACAAGTCATAATTACATTATGCGTTACAATGACCTCTCAGTAAAATAACAAAATCTTTTTTTTTACAAATTCAGTAAGGTAATAAATATATTTTTTTTAATATTCACTGTATAACACCCAGGTTTTTTGAAAAGCACGATATCACAGTAAATTTAATATTTCAAGTTTGAATTTTTAAACACCCAACAATGGCCCAATCTACAAGTCATTGTGTAAAAAAAATCAGTTTTCAATCTGCCTATCCGATGAGGTCTTGAACGGTAAGTTCAATTTATTTTGGGGCGTCAAGATATGCCTTGTTTCGCTTGAACTCATGTCTTCTATCGAAAAAACTATATAGTAAAAAAATACTGTTCTAAAACACAACATCACTCAAATCATTACTGGGTCTGGACCTGTATATCGGTTAACCCATGTTTTAAACTACAAAATAAGTTACTTTTATGCTAAGTAAATGATTCCCAGATCTCGATATAATAGTTTTAAAACAATGTATTTGTTTAAAACTCATGATTAAGTCACCCCCTATAGTACGCGATCATAAATATGATTGCATCACAAATTTTAAAAGGTACGTTAAGCCAGTTTAAAATCAATCATACTACAAATCTTTCATTTCAAAAGATCATTGAACTGAATAACCTACATGTAACAATATGATAATATAGTTCAGTAGAAAAGCTACATACATACATGTACTTTTTAAAGCGGCCAAAATTGTCCCATTAACTTTAGCGCATCTATATATTATTAGTATTGTATCCTCATTTATCATTGCAGGATGTACCATGATACATTACAAGATGTAGAAATACAGACTTTAAAAGCGATTGCTGAACTTGTTTGGAGTAAAAAATGTGGCTGGCATTATGGTCTACGATGACACTTTTTTCAAATAAAAATAGTTTTTTTTTTAAATTATTACAGACAATATTAGCGATTCTCAAACGAAAATTTGAAACACAAAAATCAGACAATATACGGGCGCATCTGCGACTTGAACGCAGGACCTTCGACCTAACCTAACCACTGCGCTAATCCGTCCCTATTTTCTTCGGTCATATTTAACTGTATCATATTTTTTATGTATGATGGCTAGATTCAGCTCCAATGCCATCTAGATAGTGTGTTGGATAAGAATATCTTGTTTTAATTTTAATACGAGACAACTATTTTATTTTTGGATTTCCAAAAATATTTATGTCACATGCCGCGTATAGACCTAAATGATGCCTGAAGACAATACAAAAATGCCATCACGCTCGAACAACGTGATTTGCACCGTACATCTCTGATCAATGCTGTGGCAACGGGAGGGTGCACATCACGTGGTACAAGTATGATCTCATTAGGTTTGTTCGCACGAGGACCTCAAGCCGAACATATTTAACATAATATATATTTTTTTAAATCATTGAAAGTTATGTCGATAGGTGTATACCAAATCATTATTGGTTGACGCTAATAAATCACATAACGTTCAAGCTAAATGTATTCTTTGTACTTAATAATTTTACTATGGAGCGGATAAACTCCAAGAATTCGGCAGACAACAGTTTCAAATGAGGGAACTAGCTTTCATAAACCTAACAATTAAGTTGCAAGTTGTGGCAACACTTGATCAATGATATCCCATTTTCTGTAATAATAAAATTATTGAAATGGAACTCCTTTAGCGTGTAGATATTTATCATTCAAAAAAGATTACATTAACGACCGTTCGCCCTTTTTTGCCTAATATTTTATATTCAATTAAATGATAAATCCGGTAACGAAAACTATTAAGGTGCCATTTTGCTTTCGACATGAGAGAAAAAAAATTTAGGAAAACAAAATGTAATTTTATGTAAGTGAATAAGCGAACGAAAATTAACTTAAAATTGGTGGAATATTTTATTTTAAATACACCAAGCTTGAATACACATGTTTGTACCAATAATTATTCCGATCACTCGTCAAAATACACGTATTTCTATGCATAACTTCTTGTGGCGTCCTCTAATGACAACATCAGTAGCGTTTATCATTAAGTGAGGATTCAAGTATTAGATTTACCTAAGTAATACAACACGTTTGCAGAATAGGACATTGTTTTTTATAGTAGTTCTTAACTTTTATATACACAACGAGAAGCAAAAGTTTTTCTATTATGCAATAATATATCGATAGACAAGATGGCCGCAGACGATACGCCCCCGACATAAAGTTCATACATTTACAAAATAGAAACACTATCACGTTTTTTACCACTGATACAACGATTTATGTCACATATTACGCCGCGAGATCCTAAACAAAGCCTTTTTTTACTTACTTTTAAAACAAAGACACTAACGTCTCATACTATTTTACGCAGCGCACGAGAGACGAACCGATATCCAACGATAGCAGACTACAACTAGCTTCATGTCCTTCGCTTTCGGAAACGGAAGGTAAACACCAACGTGAGTATAGGAGTAAATTCTGTGCATGCGCCACTAGTAATATAGCAATGGCAATAGGTATACAGCTATAATACGGATAATTTTGCAAGCGGCCAATGGAGAAACTAACGAAAGAACTAACCGTTTTTTAAATTCGTGGATATTATTTTGTTGTATCCACAAAATAATATAGTACTAGCGACGCTACCGTATATACCTATGTCGTTTTCCATCCGGTAACGGTAGATTTTTTGTGAACTAATTTATACGAAATAACGTCGGTTAATAAAATGAAAACTTTTTTAAACAATAGTCATGTTTTAATTTTTAATCGGAACGTTTTTATTGGTATTTTACACACTGTATATTACGTTTACGTTGTGTTTATGTAATTTACTTGCGATTATCAAATATCTACCTACGTGTTCTTGAGAACCAAGGATTAACAATACAATTCAAGGACAATTTCGTCGTCAATTACCGGTTTCGTGCTTTGAAGTTTTGAAGACAATACACATTCACCTTTTAATTAATGCGTAGTAGATTGGCGAAAAAATAGAACTTATCAATAGGTTTTAAGTGCTTTCAAAATTCTAGGTTAGTATAAAGTAGAGAGCGACAAAGGAAAGAAAAAATCATTTGAATTTAGATATCGAAACAAAACAGTATAACTCACATTTTCGGGTCATCCGCTCTGACCATTTCTCGAATAATTGTTCCGTGGGTGCTTATAACATAACCTTGAACTCCGTGTCGTGCGCCAACTTCGCGATTAGCGACAATCCCAACCATAAAAAATAATACCGACCCGAGTGAGCTTCAAGCAAATCATGAACTGAATTGTGCCCATGTGCCATTATCTTACTGGTTCACACCTCTGAAGTTGTAGCGCTTGAATATAATCAAAAAGCTGTCAACGTCGGCCATCATCAGCCATATTGCATGGCATGACTAGTGAATCTGCTGCTAAAAGTGCTAAGTAGAACATGTTGTAATATTTGATGAAGCAGTATGTTGGTATTATTGCTAGATATAAATATAATGTGCAATAGGATAAATGATCGTGCATCTTTCGACAACGCAATATTGTCCACGAGAAGATTTTACTTCTGATTGACGCAGCATTTAAAATAATAAGCTATTTGGATTGTGAATCTAACGCGAAAAGGAGTCATCGAATGAATAATTCTCTTGTGCATGCAGGTTGCTGATATTAAAGTTCCAAATCACACCCTTTGATGACGTTCGTTCCGAGACATTATGTGTCTTGCAAAGTTCATTAGTTGACTTCGATGAATATGTCAGATCAGGATTATTTTTATAATGTCATTGGGTCAGGATAAAGTATTGACATCCATCGTAAATAAAACCATCTTATTGTGTTCGTATGTAACTTATTTATTATCACTGTGCAATACATATTAATTTATTATCAAATATTCCTCTCAGCATCGACAATCTATCACGATTTCTTAAATATTTTTCAGCACTGAAAGTTTGGTTAATTGAGTAAATACTTTTATGTGTCTTCTTGTAGTAAGTTGTGGATAATAATAATTTTTATTCTGAAATATTTGCACTTCACATCAAATACACCCGATTACATTCTTGAAATGATAACAAATTCATTACAGTTATTCCTAACAATGACATGTTGCAATAATTAACTTTGGAAGTGTTGAAACATCCTTTACGCCAAATTTACAACTTTGCACATCACTATTATGAGAACGTTTCACTGCAGGACACAATCACTACTGATTCTTTATAAAGTATAAAGTCACTTAATTTTGAAATGATTGTTTTCCTGGAATTCTAGGTACTTATTTATTATCTTTGGATAATATTCAAGTAATGATAAGAAACATAATAAAAGATTATTTACTTATTTTTGTACTGCAGTTTCTTTTCTGTTTTATAGAAGCATTATGTGAAAGAATGTTTGGATCTTAGATTTGAATAGTAGTCCTTTGAGGGATTTAATTTATTCACATGAACACAGATTTTTAGAGATTTTTTTTTATCTAAACCAAATCAGACAAGTATCGATAAGAATTTTGATATGATAAAAGTATACAACTGCAATGCTTACATTTACAAAGTTATAAATACATAATATTTGCAATAACTTAGAATGTCATTCTCTTCTCCTTGTTAGCTCGGGGTCCCATCTTTCGACAAGGCATTCCTGTCTTGTGCTACTTGAGCGGCCTTCGTTTATTGCACTATATCTTTATAGTATATCTTAAACTCAGTGCAACATCTACACAAACAATTGAAACAGGTTGACCAATTTAATTAGTTACCTTGGGATTGAATTCTCAAGCGATGGCTGAAAAGTCAGAGAGATTAATCATAGAATAGGAGTGCAAACGGGGTGCCGCATCCTCTTTAAGGTCTATTCACATCTACTGGCACTGCACGTGACGGACATAACAAAATTAATTCTTACGTTGTCTGCAAATATATTCACATATAGCGTGACGTGTCCGTGCAGACGTCGTGCAATATTCTGTCCGTACATGTCTGCGCTGTTAATGCAAACACGTTACCATTAACAAACATCTTTCTTCACCGTCTTATGTACAGCTCTATAGTCGTTCCACAAAAAAATCAGAAATATGTTGTTTTTAATTTATTTATTGAACTTAAAATAGTATGTAAATATGAACATTGTTACACATTATGTGCTAATATAAGCATAACATATCTATATAGCAATGAAAGTTACAAACTACAATATTTAAATTATAGTGATTTATTTTTGAGGTATTATGCCGTGTTGCGCTGCCTTCTTCTTTCGACAACATTTCGGACAGCATTACAGTGTCCATCATCAGGGAAGATATGTAAAGATTGTGGTAAAGTGTGTGCTTATGTTTGTAAATCTGATACCATGTCGCCAACTCCAATCCTACAAGAGCTGTTAATACGTATAATTTAATATTGTTTTTTTGCGTTTAGTTTTGGTGTAGCCATCAATTATCGGTTACCAAGAACTATTTAAATTAGCCCTGTCATCTTTATTGATATTTTAAGATTCATTTTTCCTTCCCAGAACTTCCTCTCCTTAAAAAGGCCCTCCAGACAGCATCCCCAAAAATGGGAAATCATTTTCCTCAGGGCCTCATGTGTGGGGTTAAATTTTAAAAAATAAAAAAGCAGGAATCAGACGGTTCACCTTTCGTTCATTTTGCCTCTTTCAATCGAAGTGAAACGTCTGAACACAAAATAAAACAAAAGTGCATAATGAATTCATTAGTGAACCAATCTATCGATTCGGCATCTTTCACTCGCGCTCTAAATGACAAAAAATTAAATGTCTGAACACGCTCGTTCATTTCTCTCAGTACAATTTCCAGTTCTATTCGTGCAGGTATACTCTCTCTCACCAAAGTATCTTCGATAAGCTTGTCGAATTCCTCTTCACACCAAATATGCAAAAAAAAAAAGTGGGTGTGTCAAGCCTACGCAAGACAGAAGTGAAACTTCTAGTATTCCTCTCTCTCTATTTTCATTTCATCAAAAATTAAATGAATTAATTAAATGAACTACAACTATAAATGTAAATGTAAACGCAACACAAAACGCGAACACAACTTATCACAGCGGGAGCACGCTGCTAACTGATTCACTGGCCGTGGTGGGCGTGGCCGCGCAAGTGCGCTACCGGCCGACCTGCTAAACCGAACTCGTATCTCGCTCGTAACTCAAAGCAAAACGTTCGTGAGCGGCTCCCCCACCTCAACAAGCGCATATGGTGAGAGAGGGACAGTGAACGGTGAGCGGTGGTGGGGGTACCCGCATTTTCGTGTCGATCCTGACTCGGTTTTACTCCGTCCCCGAATTACGCGCCTAAAGAAGTTTCACTTCAAAATTATAAATAGCACTTGGTTTCATCCTAATTACTACAAGAAACTACTATTTATGTCGGGGGAGATGGTAAAAGATACATTAAAGTTCCATTTTTTCTCAAAGTTAAGTTTGAACATTAGGAAATTATTAAAATAACCCAAACTAACAACCTAAAAACTTATTTTGTGCATATTTACCCCCGACTTAAATAGTTGTCTCCATTAGATATTAGATTAAATCAAGTGTTTTTTTTTAAGAGCCTTTGCATGAAGCAGAATTCGTCAAATTTACCATATCTTCTTTATTGAGCAACAAGTAGTCATAGTTCTTCAAATTTACTTTTATCCATTCGAAGATGATTAAAGTATGATTCGGAATCTTTTTCCGCTAATTCTCTCAATAATGTATTTGAAGATCCCAACACAGTTCTCATTAAAATCCATGGCCGCACCCATCACCGTCGACATTTTCCGTGCTTTTTTTTACTAAAATTCTTTGATGAAATGGTCTCAAATCAAAGGAATTCCAAGGCACACGACTGCTCGATGGCATCATAGTGGAAAAGGACGGATGAATGTTAATTTCTATATCATTCTGTATGTGCCGTGTGAATGTGGAACGAAATAAAAATGAATGTTCGCTCGAGTAAACATTCACCCGAGTGAACCGTCTGATACTGCCTTTACAACCCTTGTGTAAAGTCAATATTATGACATTATAGCGGTGATACCTCAAAACAGGTACCACACACATGATATCCTTTTTCCAATATGAAATATTGTTTGGTTGGTACAGTACTCGCACAGATGCATTGCTTGCTTGCACATGTTTCTAACATATTGTTCTACTTCAGAAAAGAAAATTCCAGAGAAATCACAGACATATGAATATTAATAGACTAGAAATTAAGGATGAGGGGTAAAATCAACTGTTGAAGAACGAAGAGGGTAAAGCTGACTGTGATTCGTCAATAAATCAATCTGATAGTATATAGGCATCTCGCCTTATAATATCACCATTTAGTTCTTAAAAGTAAAATCTGCTTTTGAATGAATAGACATTTTTACATGGGAGCGCAAATTACTCGCCACGTTATGAACAAATTTGCGAAGTCCAAATTCGGCAAAATAAATTTCTTCTATTTTCAGAGTCGAATATTTCGTTTGTGTATTTAGTTAAGACACTTTTATAAATGTTCATAATTTACTTCCTAGCAACCAACCAGCTTTGTGTTTCACGTCCAGACGTGTCTCGATGTGATAGTATAATTATGTTTCTACAACTGATCCATATTATACGATGTGAATATGCTTAAAATAAAATAAAATAATGCTTATATATGGAATGTAATACGACAATTGGGTTTATTCTCTTTTTCACATCTATTTTTACAAGTTTTCATAGTACAAGTCACCATTTTGCCGTGTTATTTCGTAAAATGAACCGTTGATGCCTCGACCATAGTTCGCACAAGAATGATGACGTCACGTTTTCTAAATTCACTTGAGGCCATACGCGAGCACAGCCGGCTCCAATGGAACCGGTATGGGGAGTGGGGAATAATACGCTTTTAATCACTTAGGGCAGGTCTACTAATATTCATATGTCTATGAGAGAAATTGAAAAAAAAGTAATAAAAAGAACACCTGTAAAACTTTTCAAGTATTCAAATTATCTATAAGATGATTGTATTATTGTTAATAACAATAATAATGTTTGGATAATTTCTGCATGGTGTTGGGGAGGTAAAGTGCACTAACTTCGTGAGGTGATCCCCACATGGTAATAGAATTAAAAAGATAAATAAGTTTTTTTTAATTATTATTTATTTTTTAATCTAAAAACTAACATAAGGTTGGAATTTCCAAAAAAGTTACTAATGTTTTTACTTGTAACAGTTATCACATAGAATCACCCACCAAAGTTTTCACACTTTACCCACGGACACCTTGTATAGGGCATTTCATGTGAGAAAATAACCTCAAAGGCTCTTTAAAACAACAACTTAAAACTTAATTTACAAATACTCGTATATAACCTATGACTTAGATTTAACTAATAACTTCTTTTAGTTAAGTTTTATTACTATGTAGTCGTTTATAACTAAAATTTATAGAGAAATAACTTGTCAGGGCCGGCCCTGAGCTAAACGGCGCCTGGAAAAGATAAAATTTTGGCACCCCATATCAAAATCAGTTTAAACGCATGAAAAACAACAACTTATGGCAGTAAGGGGATTTCTATTCAGCTTTCTTTCTAACATCAACATAATAGCTTATTGCATAATAAGGAACTGCAGTGAAAAATATTATGGCTTAAAAAATATATATATATATATAAATATTAATATAGATAAACAAATGCTGATTCTGAATATATAAGTTTTAACAAATAAAATACCATTCCATTAAAACACACCGTTTGGCTGGTACGACTAAACCTGCAGTTTCATCACAACCAGTCTACGTGAGTAATATATATATAGACTACATTGTCTACAATATCCACATCAGGGTTGTCAATTCGTGGAGAATTCTCCGAATTGCGGGGAATTTCTAAGATTTTCAAGAAATAGTTTTTTTGCGGGATTCTAGCATTTCTTGACTATCCAACCATATTAAACAATAATATTTACAATAATTGTGAGAATGCACTATATTTTGTTTTCGTTTGCAGCAATTTTTCAAAAAAAGTCTATTTTTGAAAGAGAAAATCCGAAAATGACTAGTTAACAAAAAAACAATACTAATTTCAAAAGAATTTTGTTTCATTTGGGAGGTAAAGGAACTTCTGGGGAATTTGAAAATCTCTTCAACTCTTGTGGGTATTTTAGAATGTATGTATTGGCAACTCTGATTCACATTCACATTAATTTGAACCAATGAAAATATTTTAATACAGGTTTGGAAACATTGTTCACCAGGTGTGCTCGTGAATGCATTTTTGCACTTTCATTCAGTACGATAACATTAGTGACGAGATGCTTACATTTTACCTAGTGTTGTTCTTCGATCTTAAAAGAAGGTAATCTCAAAAATAAAAACAACATATCGACTCCCATACAAAATACTTTGTACAGAAATTTTTGTTTCCCTTCAAAGATTTTTATTTTTGTCTATTTTTGATTTTTATTGTACATAGTAGCAATTATTATTGGCAGGCCGGCTCTAAGCCAAACGGCGCCTGGTGCTAGTAAAAACCTCAAGGGCGGTGTGTTAGGTGTTATCAGGGATTTGGCTTCTTGACTCCTTGGCAAGTCGGCGCCCGGGGCAAACTGCACCAATCGCGCCTGCACAGTGCCGGCCCTGATTTTTGGCAACCCTCTTCTGGCATATGATTAGGTAGAATATGGCATTCTTAAGTCTTTCTTTCCCAGCCCTCTACTATCAGAGATTGGCAATACTGTTGGCTACCCTCTTCCTCTGCCATGTACCTCATTTATTGGGTAATTTTGTGTTTGTGGCACCTCATAACATTACTCTTATTTAACTGCGAAAATACTTAACTCTCATTCAACCTGAGTGTTGGCAGTTACCAGATTCGTAGATACTCTTAGTATCGCGCGGTGATAGACCACTATTCAGAATTGAAACTTTATTTGACTTTAGTTGTGATCCATTATCAGATCTGCCAGATACTTCCCAACCTTCCTGTTTCCCATCTACTTCCCTTTACCATTTCCTTCAGCTTACCCCAAACGAGGAAGCCATATTCCCACTGGCTCGGACAGTGGGGAGCATTTAGGACTCTCGTGCAGTATTCACATTAAAAAAAATTTTTAGAATGAAGATTTTCAGTAAATTCAAAGGCCAAACTGAAATTTCCTGAAAATCTTCATACAAAAAATTGAATTTTCTAAAAAAACTAAACATCAATAAAGACGAATTTTCAAAACTTTAGCACTCTATCACGCTCAAAATTCATGAGCCGCCGCCACTGGTGGGTACATAACATTAGATTACTATCTTTGTGCATCTTTTTTTTAATATGGCAGATTTGTTATTGCACCACATTCAAAATTAATTCAACTTTTAAATACTGCTATTTAGTCATTTAATGGCCTATGCATATATGTATTTGACTTTTGAGCCGAGATGTTTTAGTTCAATTCTAAACACAATGCATGAATATTATTATATACTGTTCAAGAGTTCCGACTGCCCGGAACCAGTGGTACTAAGGCATCCTTATTTGAGACATTGATAAAAAAGAGTAATCAATTTTATGACATTTCCCAAGAACTGGATGGCATCGACTGAAACCTGGAAAGTATAAAATATGTGAATTTGATTAATAAAAATGGGTTACATTATTTATTTGTCTTTTGATTTGTGTTACATACTTATTAGCCCGGTCAACGAAGGCATTGAACTGGTACAAATTATGGGAAAGTTGAATTTTTGCAGGTGAATAGTACCTACCCTAGGCAGTATTTTGACAAAAGTCCCCACTTGTCCCCTAAAACAATGAAATTGTAGGGTTCTACTAAAGCTATTATATCTCCTAAAATAAACAATAAACTAAAAAAAAACTTACCACCAATGGACTGTTTATAAAATGACCTAAAAATTATATTATACAGAACTTTTTGTAATCTTCAATAGTTTGGCCAATAATAATGAGATTGTTGTTAAAAAAAATTATGAGATGCTGGCGGGCCGCATTCTTTGTTGGCGGAAGTCTTTCTAAATCAACTTTATATGTAAGAGACATTTTAATTGCTTAAATTTAAAATATCTAACCTCAAGCTTCTAATATTTCGACAATCCTTCCAAATTTAAAAGAAAACGTTCACCATTTTCGAAGAGCAAGTCCATGTACATGAGTAAAATACTTGCCTAATCTTTCAAATCTATTAGAATTAAGCCTTCATTTTCCTGACACCAGACAAAGAAGAGGTTGTGTTACATCCTGTGAGAGCATGGGCAAATAGGAGTTTTGTTTGATAACCTTACTTATGTACAATGAAATCAGGTTACCAAAGAAGGACAAAGCGAATACCCAGAATAGTATATTATATAAAGGGATGAAAGACTATCACGCGCTGCCGGAAAACCTTAAGTCTGCCCCAATTGAAAAGTTCAAGATGTTGTGTAGGAGCCACATCAAGCAAGAAAAAACATAATATATTTATATGTAACAAATTAATTAGTCATTTGTAAACTTAAATGTACAAATTACTAAAACAAAATACAATAAACTGAACAGAATACACTGTACTGGTTGGTGTCGGTAGAAGTGGCTATTGAAACAATGAAGCAAAGAAAACCAGCGTAATGTTACAAAAAATACTAGTAGATCTGTGTCTGTTCCAACAACCACTTCAAGAGATAAGGATATGAAAAAAGATGCAGAATCAACATTCACTTTTCTGGAAGATACACACTGACTGACATCTTTGATGGTTATATCTTTCATGTCACTCTTTTTTATCTTCACATAGCATCATTGTCAGATGTTTTCTTGATTCCAAAACGTCCACACCGCAGATGAGCTACATTTAAAGTTGTTGTAACTTTGTAAGATGGAGTACCATGGTAAGAAATGTGTTCAGGCGACCTAATGTATTTAGGTTAACATCGGCATTGTTGAGCTCTTATATTAGAGATTTATGATATATGCCACCTTCATGATAAGATCAACAAATGCCTAAAGACAACCACCCTTCAATTTGAATTTCAAAGAGTTTAGAACTGTACATTCTTTGTAGATATGAAAACAAAATTGTCTGTACCTATTGACGACAAAAGACCTAAGCCCTGCAGATGCTATTAGGGCATGGTTAATGTCTGAATGTCTTCTTGTAAAATCAGGTCCATTATCTTTAAACTCTTCTTATTTACAGTTCATCTAAATAGATTCAAGGTTTAAAGAACTAAATCATCACCTATCAGGATAGCTTTCACAATCATATGGCCATTTTTAAATATATTTTCTTACTATTTCTGCAGCAGCACGTATAATAATTCAATTTCTCCAGATTTTCATCCCTTTCTCTATAGTACCTTGTAATTTGAAACATGCATATGATAGTTTTACTGTCAGAAATACACACAAAATCCGATCTTGAAAAAAACTAGTCAATTAGATGTTTTTTTTCATAAATTTATCTGAATTCGGATGATTAGTACCACAAATGTTGGTTTAATTTTATAGAACTAGCGAGCTTCTGCAGCGACCAAATCGAACACATTTTTTTGATTTTACTTGGGCTCCATTCATTATCTCTTATATTGCAAACATTAATCAATGTTTGTTTAATTTCTAGTGTCTATATATATATATATATATATATGCTCTATATTTATTTTTTTATGGTATTCATGGCATAGCCTAACATCAAAAAAAAAATTGTCGCAAATAACACTCTTCCATAAAATTAAACACAACTGCCTATCCCTAAATGGTTGAGGTGTGGAGGCTGATGGGGTAGAATTAATATTTGTAAAAACCCTAATAATATTGGCCAAGTATGCTATCCAAACTGGCTAATTTAACTTGAATATTTTCACGTCTTTCAATACTAGCATTAATTATCGTCTGTAACAAAATTACTTTTGAGAGTTTTGTTTTTAACATAGAATATGTAAAAAGGTATGCAAACTTATTTTAGTTTACCAATATTGTTATCTGTTGAAGGTGGTTAAATGTGCAAAACACGCAATTTATATAACCCACAACACCATTTATTTTTTCCATCTGTCTTAACTTGGTAAAGCAGCAAAATGCAACGTGTCGCTCAGCCCTGCCGTCTCCCGTCGCGACCAGAGCCCACGTGCCGTGGCGTGCCTACCCACTATTTTTGATAATAAAAGTAATCAATCTTATACATTACTTTAAAGCTAATTAAATGTGGCAAAAAGTTTAATTGAAACATTTTTTTAGTTTTTCTTCAAATAAAAAAAAATAATTTCAAATAAAGCTTATATTTTTTACAGTAAACTTATTATTTGCTAAACGATTGCAGATAAAAAAAAAAGTTTTATTTGATGCTAGCTGTACCCTGCCACGTGTTGCTGTGGTTCAGTCTGTCTGAGTAGATAGAGAAAAGCAATACTTTGGGAGATATAGTGGCTTTAGTAGAACCTTTAATTAAAATGCTTGGGGGGGGAGAAGTGGAGACTTTTGTGAAAATACTCCCTGCAGTGGGTACCATTAACCCACAAAAATTCAGCTTTCCCCTAATTTGATTGAGTTAGGGTCGATTTTTTGTCTAGATTGACTGGGCTATATACCCCTCAACAGTCTTCCACAGTAAATTCCTAACACTTGATAAAGAAAATCTTCATATAAAATTTTTTTTGGCAGCAGCACTACTAAAACAATGCTTATGGGAAGGGAAATTTACAACTCCAAGACTTCAACAATGGATGAGCCAGGTGTCGGTTCAATGTTTTCACAGTAGGTTCTCAGGGTTACCTCATTCTCAACTGGAAATGTAAAAACAATCTATTGCCAGATGACAGTTTATAAATAGTTTTGGTAAACTTGTCGAATTCAGCTGCATGGAAAGGCTCTTTAATACAACACTTGATTTCAACATAAATATCTAACAGAGACAATTACAGTAGAACCTCCCATAACGAGCACTTCCTATAATGAGTAATTCGTATAACGAGCAAAACAGATGATGAAAAAAATGCTCCTTTAACGAGCGACATTTCACATAACAAGTGATGCAAAAAGGGCAAGTCCCATCTTCACATCACTAACTTGTGAGCCGGGACTTCCGCGCCAGTGCGTCAGTCTCTGGTTAGCACTCGTTCCGCTAGAATGTTAGTGTCGCATGTGATCACACGTTTTTCTAAACTTGTGTTCAGATATTATTAAGTTTAATAACCATTGCAAAAATATCCCTAAATAAAAAACCAAAAGAAGACAGCCATAAGAGAATAAAAATAACTGCAGAAATAAAACGTAAAATCATTGAAAAGCAATAACGAGGTGTGAGCGTGGCTGATCTATCGAGCACATTTAATCCGTCTAAATTTACGATTTGCACTATCTTCGAGAACAAGGATAAAATTAAGAAGATAGATGAAACACAACTCCGTTACTCCTGCATAAGGACCAGAAGATTATTTCTAACTTTAAGAAACTCTTTACTAAATCACTCTTTGAGTGTTGTTTTGAGGTGACTGAAGGGACAAGTCTCACTCTCGAGAGAGTTTTGGAAAGATCACTTTCACATTGTTACATGCCTCAAGATGATTGACAAGGTGTGGGAAGGGTTTACCAAGAGGACCCTCTCTTCTGCTTGGAAGAAGCTTTGACCAAAGAACGTTGTCGAATGTGATTTTGAGGGTTAGAAACAGTACCTGTGGAGTCTACAGCCTATGAGATTGTGTCTTAGGCCAATACCACGGGACTGGAGGTGGATAAGAACGATTTTGATGAGCTTGTGGAAGGGCACAGTCAAGAGCAGACCACCGAAGAGCTTATGGAGTTGCATTGTGTTTCACAGCACAAAGTTATGGAGGAGAGTTTGTTAGTGGATGAGGAGGAAGTAGCAGAGCAACAATCTTCTGGCGCATTAGAAGTGCTGAAAGCATGGGAAACTGTTGCATCTTACATTGGGAACCAACACCCTAAAGGGGGTGACCATATTACGCTACAATTTCAAAGAGTTTTATATAACTCCATATTGCTCGCCATACAATCTCCCACACAGACCTCTTACACCTAAAAAGATGATGTGTTATAAGTGTGGGCGTGGCCAGGCTATATTTTAAAATTATGTGACCCCCTCTCCTACACACTGCAGGAGAAGGGGTGAGAACAATTTATGGAGAGCCGTAATAACGCGACTGTCATCTGTCAACGTGACAGATCACATACAAAGAATTGATATTCCACGGCAGTCCACCAATTGAGGAAGATTATAGCATGTCAGCCCAACATATAATATGTACATGCCACGCCCAATTTATGCGCCCATAATATAACGTAATGTGTCTAATGGCTTAATAAGGAGGTGGCTATGCGTTCTACAAATTTATTAAATGATGAGGTTGTGTCACATTTTCACCAAATTTTAAAGCGTTGGCAAAATCAAATGTCTCTATACAGGTTTCTAATAAAAAAGAATGGATTACTTGTCATAAATCTATATAAATAAAAATGTTCGTTTACTTTGAAATTTTGACAGCATGTAATTATGAACTGGCGGTAGGTAGCTAGTTCATAAATAACAAAATAGTTATTTCGATTTTTTTATTGTTTTTTGCAAATCGATATCGTATTCCAGGTGGCTACGTTCCTTAACAATTTATAGGTATGTAATTTTATTTGAGAGTTTTTTGACATTGAACGAGTGTTTCACATAACAAGTAAGATTCTGGAACAAATTAAGTTTCTTATGAGAGGTTCCACTGTATTTAAGTAAAAATGCACAAAATAGGTTTTTAGGGTGTTGATATGGGTTAATAATCTCTTCATATTTCCTAAACTTCCAACATAACTTCGAGAAAAAATTAAACTTTAATGCAACTTTTACCATCTCCCATGACATAAATATTTATTTGCTGTAGAAATTAAGTTGAAACCAAGTGCTGTTTATGTGTTTTTGCGTATTAAGCAGCGGAATTCGACAAGTTTATCTTTATGATATATTTATCACTCAAATAATTTACTGTATATAATATATATCATATTATCAACACATCGTATCGTTTATTCAATTTTCATTTTAAATCTGAAATATAAACATTCACACACATGAAATTTATTTCACCTACCTGGAATGCTTATCAATTGGCCACGAAGATAAGAATTTATAGGAATTTTGTAACTAATAAATTAACGTAAAAATTCCAAATAATACACACATACTTTATAATTGAATCAAGATCTATTAATTTTCTCCTATTCCGCTTCACTCTTAATACGCAATATTTCACTTTCAAATAAATGGATTTAGCTTTATTAATTCAAAACATGATTTATTATGTCGGGGGAGACGGTAATGTACGCACTTTTAATTTTAATTTCGTTTATTAAGTCACTTACGCGATATGTCAATTAGTATGCGGCGCCGCCGAAAGCAACTATGTTCATATCAAGAGTTGGATTATATTCATAATATCGTAATTCATACCTACAAAATATTTCATAGATATTGCTGCCAACCAAAAAAATTAGTATTGCCATATTAAATAAATAATATCATCGTGTATAATTAATCCATATTAATATGCAAGTCAATGTATTATTTATAACAAATAATCAACAGATAATTAAATAAAATAACCCGAATAACAAACAAATAGAATAAAATGTGATTAAACGTATTCCGTTTAGGTTAGAACATGGAAAATAGGTATTAGAATTAAATCACAAACCAGTCTATACAAACCTAGCGTAGCTCACATACTATTTGAAAACTGGGATGTAACTCTAAAGGGGACGCGAGCAGGCGTTATTAAAGGGGCATTTTTGCTATAGAAAATCACAGTTAGATTAGGTTAGGTTATATATATATATATTAATTTAATATTTTCAAGATTTTATTTTCTTTAACTGAATTAGTTAGTAGGTAGGTACTGTACCTAACCCGCGCACTGGCTAGGTAAATAACTAGTTGTGGTATTTCCGGCAAATGTCACATTATTTTGTTTCTTTGAAATCTCGTGTGACATATCGCGTAAGTGACTTAATAAACGAAATTAAAATTAAAAGTGCTTATTTTTCCGTCTCCCCCGACATAATAAAACATGTTTTGAATTAATAAAGCTAAATCCATTTATTTGAAAGTGAAATATTGCGTATTAAGAGTGAAGCGGAATTCGTAACCTTTACCCAAGATCTTTGTTGGAAACAAGGTCAGGCATATTATGGGAGAAGGAAAAATACAAGTTGATTTTATTTTACTTTTCTGCTATGAGGAAAATGATCATCATGAATCATTTAACTTTCTACAACCACTCGAGAACATGCCATTTTAACGCTAAGTTGTTTCACTATCATAAGCGAAAGCGATATCCCAAAAAAATGTGTGGTAATAAATGAAAGAGTAAATATGACACTTAATAAATTTAAACACAAGAACCGACTGCGACGACATTCACTGCATGCAATTCCCAGTCCCGCAAACGCATAAATATATAAATAAGCGCAAAGCCGCAAATGGTGCAGGAAATTATAACCATAGATATTTTGACATTTATGTCAAACTCAAAAACCGCTAAGTAAAATACACATCGCAAGTTAAAGTTCAAATTTAATTGGTAAAAGAAAAGCCATAATTGGGAGAAAACATTTCGTTTTCAGTATTTTTTGGTGCCCTTTTAAGCCCGTCGCCCCACAGGAAGGTAATCAATCGACATAAACCAAATGCTGCAAGACCCTGCGCAGAAAAGTTCCGCACTGAACTTAGCTGCGGAGTGCGGACCGTTACCTCAATACATATTTGGTAATGTCAACACACGTGACAAAGCTCGCAAATATCAGTGACAGATGATTTCATGATTGTGATCTATGGTTTTTTTCAAGGAGTTGCCATTTTTTGTTGATTTAGCACCGTCTCAAAATATTATTCCTTCTGTCTACTATCTAAATGAAATCGAAAGTATGAAAATAATGAACGTGTAAAGCATTTTTTTTTCGTGTGGGTTCCAATTTGCGAATCGAATGAAAAAACTATGGTGTAAAGCAGTCATTAGTACGTCTCAAATTTTATTATTTCTTCTCTAATTGTAAAAATAATAATAATGATTGGTTAATTTAAAACTTTGTGAAAAATCACTTCAAGGGCGTTTTACAAATTTATTTATTAAATAATAAATACAGCTGCCTTACAACTAGGATTCATAATAACTAGTGACTTACGACTAAGGCCGATAACTACTGTCTTAATGACATATATATTTACATATGTTGAGACTAATAACTAACATAATTAAATTTAAAAATACTAATATTTATAAATACCCTTTCTAATTTTACTAGCGCCAGAAAAAAGAAGGAAGTTGTATAATATTAGGGTGTTTCATAATTAATTTTAGAAGACGGGTGCACCCAGTGGGTTTGCTGGATTTAGACAAAAGTATACGTATATTTCTTAAATGATGAATGAATGAAATTCACCGTCGGTTTTTACTGCATTTAGGTGATTAACTCTTAAACCCTACCTGGGGTACTGGAGTAACCCCCTGGTGTTTAAAATATCCACAATTTTGAAAATATTGCACTGTTGCAAAAATCGCTCTAGCTAATCTACTATCGATAATTGGCGTGTAAATACGTCGGTAAGCCGTGACCTCCCGGCAAGTGCAGTCGCGTCCACAGGTGTTCCGGGGTACCCCAGTACCCCGTGGTAGGAATAGTGTTAGTTCTTCCTTTCAGTTATACTTGAATTACTGAAGTTGTTCTTCGACATCTCTCTGGTAAGTTTACACATTATTTATGATTTACTTTACTTTGTGATAATGGCTAGAGTACAGTGTTGATAGAGAGGGCCTGCGCCCAGTAACGCGACATTCATGGACTAATAATGTGTTATGAATGTAATGACAGTGTATGCAGTGTAATGAGGTGTCTGAATTGTTTTCAGGTATGGCATCCCAGACACGAAATCTTGGAGGGGGTGAAATTGCAGCTGCTTTGTTGGTTTCTGACGACGAAAAGCTAAACCTAGGAGAAGATTCAGAAGATGAGCCCGATGGTGTTATTGAGGATTTCTGGGACCATTCTGAAGTCGCATCTCATGAAGACGGTGATCAAGTGGAAGGAGATGAAGAGTATTTAGTGCCTGACAATGATGGGGCTGGTATAAATGAAGAAGATAGGCGCTTGGTTCGTGTGGTAGATGCTCCATTAGTTCTGTACAGAAAATGTCATAGTAATTTTATGGAACTGACTGCTCCCGTACAAGGTCTTAACAGAAACCTGACATGTAACAATTGGTTCACGTCTATACCTACGGCCAAAAAGTTTCTGGAAAAAGGGATAACATTAGTTGGAACTGTAAAGAAGAATAAACGAGGAATTCCTCCTGTTTACTTGGACACTAAAAATTGAGAAAGATGCACTTCAATGTTTGCCTACGACGAACCTCTCACACTTTTGTCGTATTGTCCTCTGAAGTCAGCTAAGAAGAAAGCTGTAATCATGCTGTCCACCATGCATGACAGCCCTGACAAGGATAATGAAGTGTACATTCCAGAAATAATACATTTCTATACCTAATAAAACCAAATGCCTGGTGGATGTGTTCGACCAACTTTGTAAGAAGTACTCAACGTCCAGGAAGACCAAAAGGTGGCCCATGTGTCTCTTCTACGGGTTGCTAAATGCCGTTGGTGTCAACTCTTGGGTCTTATTCAAGCTGTCAACTAACATTGATAAAGAGAAAATAACTAAGCGGCTTGAATTTCTTAAGATTTTGTCAATGGCACTCATAAAGTCTCATATGAGAGCAAAATTTCAATGGCCAAGTTTACCCCGGGATATCAGAGAAACTATACGTGCAGTCTTAAATATTCATAGTGAAGATCATAGGCCGGTCCCTGATAATCTCAAACCTGGTCGCTGCTGTTTTTGTCCGCGCACAAAGGACAGAAAATCTCGATCTGTCTGTAACACTTGTCGCCGCCATATTTGTGTTGACCATCAATACAAAATCTGTCCTTCATGTGACGACAAAAATGTCTATTAGTTTTCGTTAATAAATTTTATTGTCTTTTCTTATTACTTTGCCATAATACAAATAATATTTAAAAATATATCAAATACTTTTATTTTATTAATTTTTTTCTGCCCGGGGTCCTTCAGTACCCCGTGGTAGGAATAATTACATTCCCAGAGTGGTAGGGTTTAAGAGTTAATATGCCAACAATTAAACCGGTTGACGTGTTATGTTCTCACTGATATTGTCCATTGGTAAGAAAATCAAAAGCATTTTGATATTATCATGAGTAGTTGAACGGAATCGCTAGAGAATGTATGTATCTGCTTCAGAGACCAGTATTTTCCGAAATTCATAGCTCAGAGATATAAGGTGGTGCCGTTTGGCCATTGGCAACTGTCAATATGGAAAGTATGAAAATAATGTTAGTAAGCAAAAAAAAAATCGGGTGGGTCCCGATATGGGGATTGGTATGAAAAAAATTATCGTGTAAAGCAGACATTAATCAACATTCCGTTATTGGTACAACTGACCCCGGGTTGGGGGTCTGTTGTAGTATTTACACTGATCTGTTTATCTGCTTATAGTTTAATTTATATAATATTGAGAAAAATAATTATTGAGAATTTGGTACCCAACTAAATTATCTGCTTTTAGGTATGAGTATTTTTTGTAAATCTTATACCTAAGTCGTAGAAAATGTTAAAAGGGAAAATTGGTACAACTGTCCCCTAAACAACTCAACGATGGCGTTTTACGTTGATGGCTTAAAGAAAATTCAGTCTTTGGAAGTCCCAATTGACTGAGAACGAATTTTCAATAACGTTGAAGCTCCTAGTTTATGGTTCTTTTTGTTTCACATGTGTCTCTCTGACGACTATGTACCAGAAAGAGAAAGAAAGAGGCCATAGACAACTACTGAAATAGAAAAAAAAGGTTCGCAAAAATTTGTTCTCTTTAGTTTCTTACATAACCTGTAAATCGATTACGGAACATGCGCGAGCGATCTGGATGTACTTCCAACATGGCGGGAGCGTTTGCAGTCTGAAAGTGCGGAAAAAGTGTTCGTCATTATTTTGTCAAAATACGATTGAGTTTTTACTATTTTTGCCAGTGAATTGATTGAAAACATTCATATCGTAAACCGGAAACTATATAAATTGTTTTTGCAGGCTCTATCAAGTGAAATCGGATAGATTTTAAAAGAAAAATGGTAAATGCCGTTTTTTTTTTGTTTTGATATTTTTTAAAGTCTTTTTTTACGTTTTATGGTTTTTACATTACATTGCCATTGAAATCTTTATACTCTAATGTTCAATGTTTCTTATTTATCGCTTTGGTGTACTAAAAAAACTGTTATAATGTGCGTGTAAAAAATATTTGCCTTCGAAAAAATATAACCATAAAAAGTGTCAAAAAAAAGCATTGTTTCTCGACCCAAAACATCACTTTATATTTACTAACTTTAGTAGTAACATATATGAGATCGTGATTTTGAGACGATAACTTAATAATTAATTTCCTTGGGTGTGGCCGTATTGATTTTCTTGGATTTGCTCCACACAGCCGCTAAGAACATTTTCGTTGAACTTCAAGAACGCTTCTAGATAATATATAGTCATCCATTTGGGTAAAGTTAGATTACGTACATTTTAAGACATTAAGAAATACAGCAATATTTTATGAAATTCGAAACGGAAATACGAAATTACGACGAGAAATAGTTGAAAAGCACGATACGTAAAGAAATTTCGAAGAAAATGGCAAATTCAATAACAAAACATAACCTCTCAGGTTAAATGTCGTTTCTGCTTAGTAAAAATGTAGACTTTTGTTATTTTCCTTAAAATTCTTTACAGACTTCATTATGCTTGAACGTAAATTATTATATCCCTCATTTGAATATTATGGATTTATAAGAAATTATAATTCTATCTTTCCAAATTATTTTCTTAAAAGTTTTAGTTTTTCTTAAATGTTTTCACTCAAACCTAAGTTATTACGAATCCAGTGTAATACGAAAGAGAGTTTATTATTGGTAGATTATTATGCCATCAAGGGAAATTATGGTAACCAAGAATGTCTTTGTTAAAATTGGATAATATTATGAAGAGAGTTTATTGTAATTATCATATGTCTGTTTCTTTGTGATTTTGACAAGTTTTTAACCTTCAGGGTATGATGAAATATTTCATCAATGATTTTGTCAAGATTTAAAAAACACCCTCAACGGGCTGGAACAGTTATACATATCTTGTTTGCATATCATAATATTCTAGAATGTTCAATCTTGTTCAAAATTGAGATACACGATTTACTGAATGTTTTCACAGCATTTTATTCCAAAAAATTGTGTTGTGCGGGCATTATGGGCGTGATGACATTTCATAGTTATCGTAATGTTTAGTAAAGGAGTTACGGAAGTTAATTTCTCTGTATATTTAAATGTTTCCAAGCATATGCATTACTTATGGATCATCCCTAACCTCGGCAATTTTTCAGAAAAAAAAATGTTTTAAGAATTATGTTTCACCCGTATATTTATTTCGATGACAGGTTAATGTTATCATCTTTCTTTGATTTACAAAGTTTCCCATGTCTTACATAATTTATGTAAAACCCGCTTACAAGGTTCCCACATAACTAAGATTTTTTTCCAATCTCTGAAAACCTCATAAGAGAGTTTTACTAAAGATATGTTTTGATGCCCCTAGAACACATTGGCCCACGCATTAGACCAATCCGCTGGCCCAACGTTTACAGGACTACTTGCCCGTTGTACGTGGTGGCTTGGAATCTTAGTCTTGGAAAGGATCTTTGTGCCAACTCTATAGTGTTCATACGTTACTAGGGTCATGGGATATTCATGGCCAAAAGTATAATCTCGAATATTTTTTAGATTATTTTGCTGTATTGCGCTTCCTTCTTTAGCCAATGTTTCGGACAGCGTTACGTGTCCATCAAAGAAGGATGATGAGCAAAACAGAATAATAACACAAACAATATCAAGATAAGTTTCACTGTGCATCAAAGTTCTGATTTATCAAAGGACCACAATCTGCTCTATGAGACGTTTAGCACAGTCTAGGTTCATTGATGGATCGGGCTAAGAGGATCAATCTTATGTACGCGACTGTTGCGTATATACATATATATAAATCCTCACACGTTGATGTCTTGTGTCAAAACGTGCCGCGTGGTGGGATAGATGAAATATGAAAAATGGCCATTCCTTACAGATATAAAAATTTATTGTCTTTAATTTTGCAGTCGAAGAAGAACAAGTTTAATTCAGATGGGGAAGACAGTCCTCCGTCTGGTTCCGATGACTCGGACTTCGACGAAGATGATGATCCTGATAATTTGGAAGTCCCTGGTGAGAATATTAACCTTTATTCATTTATGGCTATGGGTACCGCCGCACTGGGAATCATTCATTGAATAACCAACACGTCTGCCATAGGTCATCGTGTTTTGCTACGTTTGGTGTCTCAGTAGGGGTACCCAGGTTCACGAGTTGAGGTTTGTCCATGTCTTGGCGGCGGATGCATAGGGAGAGGCCGGTTTAGGGAGACCCTTTGACCCCTCTAGGCGGACTATCTACCCTCGCCTTGCACCGCAGTGGGATTCATACATCCTTCAATCCTGGACACCCCTCTTACCCTTTTCCTTCCCGGAACTTCCTATCCTGCCTTTCCTCCACGACCCAAGACCCTCCACACAGCATCCGCACAGATGTCAAAGGCCCTGAGGGAAAATATTTTTCAGAAGGCCTCCTGTGTGGAAAAAAAAATCATTTTCATTGTAATTCATCTCTAGAAGCTGAAAATTTTTTGTTTTGTATACTCCCTGTATTATAAAGTATATAAAGAATTAATTTCATAATGTTACATGGAGCATAATATTACTCATAGACTAAAGAAGAAAACTAGAAGTGCCTTCTGTACAAATTTGAATGGAAACAAATGTTTCATTTAGCCCACTAGTCTAGCGCTCCGTCTCTTACACTTACACTCGCCTGACATCATAGATCTGCATCCCATTTGAATTTCGTAAACACAGTTTTGTATTGGAAATTTAAGCCGCGATTGGGCAAATATTTGGATCACGAAACACGCCCACATTACATTTCTTGTTCTATGATATTACTTACTTACGTATGAGTAGATTGAATGCCGTAGAAATCTCTGAGGCGTATATGTACTTGAACTTTGTATGACTGTGTTAAAAATGTGGAGATCCGAAAAGAACGCAAGGCTGATTGAGCATAATGGTTAAGCTTAAGAAAGGGACGCTTAGATGGTTTTGGCCATGTAGAGTGGATAAACGAAGAAAAGCAGTGTAAGGAGAAAGTTAACACTAGAAGAAGTCGGGGGCATCCGAGGAAGACATGGCAAGGATCAAATATTTGAGACAGGTGATGTCAAGAATCAGAATAATAGAAGAGTGAGTATGAGAGTGTGCCGGTCTATCCTGTGGGGAAATGGGGTGATGGTTAGTTAGTTACTTGGAATAATGGTACACACATTTGACTTGGAGTTGCGAACGGTGCCCCACTTTTTTTACCTGTCCACCAAATGCAAATTTTTCATTAGCTGTCTTTGTTAGTCTGTGCAGTTTAATCATAGCTCGGCAACAGTCTTTCACACACACATGCCATATCGCCCTTTGTTTCTATTAACTATGATTTCATACGCATTGCCTGTCAGCGCATTCTTAAGTTTGAGGGAACTTCCAAGAACAACTTTTTCAGTTTGAACGAAAATTATTTTCCTAATATATATAATTTTAAAGATTTTTTGTTGGTGAATATGTTTTTACTAATGTTTGTTGTACACAGGGCGGGTTGTCGTTGCTGATGGGACCTTGTTTAATAAATTTGACACTCTTAATAATTTTAATTTTTCAGGCGGAGGTAAAACCTTGGCTGCAGCAGCAGGACTTCCACCGCCGAAATCAACAAAGCCACCCCCGTTGGTGGTCGTCAATACTAAACCAAAAAATCCCAATTCCTTATTGCACTCCGGTAATTATTATATTTCTACTTATTTATTTCTCAATCATGAAAATGCTAGATCATGCTTAGTCGACATTGATGATGAACCAATTATAATTAAAAATATTGTGTAGTATTTTTGCATGAATGATTCGGTTGGTTCCTATTTTTTATATTTAATCTCATTGAGGTACTTTTTGTATCTTGAAATTTTAGTATCTCGCAAGAATTTTATTTCGAAATAGATATTTTTTTTATCTGTTCAGCAAACATTATCATGTATAATTTTCATAGATGTAGCTAAGTCATATTCAAAACTATGTCGATTGGCATAATTTACAACAAAGTGTTTAATTAAACAGAAAAATTAATAATCTCGTTGCTTTTCAGCAAATGTGCCGGTTGGGATGTCGATAAATAAGAATTTCAAAATACCAGGAGGTCTCGTTACGAAGCAAAATGTGGCCCCTGGATACGAAATGGTCAGAATGAACCCAGGTGAGAATATTATCAAAATCATTCATTTAAAAATATATATGTGCCTACATTTCTCCACAATAATCGATTGAATTGTTTTGGGATGGGTTCAATGTCTTATCAACTAAAGTGTCTCATTTCTTACTCGTATTTAAAACAAATGCTATTCTAGATTAACCGTTTGGGTGCCAATCGTCGATTCGTGTTTTAACGAAGATTGCCGATCGTCGATTTCCGTCGATTGCGACAGTCGTGTTCTGATTCGCGCGTACGTCTGTACGTAAAATTCTCATTTTTTCGAAACGCCTGGACTTCAGGATCCTCCTCCGCGTGATTCTAAACCAATATTCTTTAATAAAACACCGAAAAAATCGTCAAAATCCTTGAAAATTCAAAGAATTTATGGGGTTTTAAAAAAATATATAGTTTCATAAAAAATAATGTTTTTTTTGGTGGAACTGTATGAATTTTTTTGGCACTAAACGGTTAATAAAAATGCACACATTAGATTATAAATATATTGTTTTAAACTTGATGGTAATTTTTTTTAATCCTATAAATATTTTTGAGCACTGTCAGCCATTATCATTTCTATCATGCTAAGCATAAAGAGCATAATTCAAAACAACAACTTCTCAGGAGAGCCATTTCAAATGTATAAACTACTTTTTTTGGGTGATTAAGTAACAAGTGCCAATTTTTAATTGTAATATATTTTTGAGTTTTTTTTATTTTGATGCCTTGTTAAATATTATTTAAAAAATTAAATAATCTAAAATTATTGTTTTTTACTTCTACTCTTTATACTTAGCATGATAGATTTATGCAAACGCCTGACTCATGCATTCACTATTCTTTAAAATACTTTTTTTGAAAACAGGATAGTGATTTAAATTTCCTACAATGATAATTTTTTTCTTTCATTTGTGACTAATTTGATAAATGTTTGTGCTATAATGAACATTTACACCAATTTAAAGTACTTACATATATTTTTAAAATAATATACTAATTGCTTGAATAATATTTCAGCTTATAACAACACTGCTTACCATTACAGTAATCTCTCATTAATCTAAAATCTATCTCTCTCATTAAATTGAAACAGTAAAATCAACAAACTCCGCTATCGATCTTTGGTAAAATTTCACTTTTTTGTTTGTTTAAAGTTAAGGTGTCATGTTTAGAAATGGTCAGTAAGAGCAAGCTAGATGGCGGTACAGAAACTGAGAGTGTAAGCTAACCGAACCTGTCAGCGTACAAAACTTGGCGCTCAAGTCTAGGCATGCAGCGTACTACTGAATTTGACATGAATACTGGGCAACTATAGAGCTAGATTTGCGCTTTCAACTAGTAAAAATAATGGTGAATTTTATATAGTTGTAGTGGGAAAATGGAGCAAAGATTACTGAGAGAGTATTTTCAATTCTTCTCTAATAGTTACACATACATTACATTACTATCCCATCACGGACAGAATTAAAAATTTATCTAAACAAATCAAACTCTTAAAAGTAATTTTGAAGGAAAAGGAACTTTGGCAGCTAAAATTATTTAAATATTTTCATAGCAATTTTACCTTTTCACTCCATTCCTGATGTATGTGTACAGAATCACGGCATTAGTTTTTAATTACCTTTATTAGAGTTTAATTCAAATGCACATAAATTCAGGATACTGGGAATGATCAGGAATTAAATATATTATTCCATTTGTTAAAGTGTACGTTTAGTAAGGATAATGATTTTTCCAATATTCCAGTATGTATATTGTAATATCCATTTTTTCTCCGAAAATAGGAATAATTTTGACATTCTTTTTCTGTGATCATCTCTTATGATCCGAGGGAATATATCCAGTTGCACATAACTATGCACGGGGGTGGGAAAAATCTTGGACTGTAATCAGAATGGATATTACCATTAAGCGTTGATTACTGTGTTTTATCAAAATCATGCAAAAAATACTGTCTATAAACGGAATTGACTGTATTGCCAAGATTTTACCAAAACAAATAATATTTCCAACTAACTAATCCTATGACCAATGAAATCATTTCATTACAAACTGAAATAAACATACGTAATGACTTATGTCTGTTTGCTATTTTTCAGTTAATGACTAAAATCAAATACACTTAATTCTGTTTTTAGAAGGGTTACATTCCACAGAATACCGTGAAAAAAATACAGCGCATAATGCATAGGAAAATTGGTGATAGGTTCTTTTGTATAAAAATCATAGGAAAATTGGTGATAGGTTCTTTTGTATAAAAATCATAGGAAAATTGGTGATAGGTTCTTTTGTATAAAAATCATAGGAAAATTGGTGATAGGTTCTTTTGTATAAAAATCATAGGAAAATTGGTGATAGGTTCTTTTGTATAAAAATCATAGGAAAATTGGTGATAGGTTCTTTTGTATAAAAATCACACAATTGTTTATTCATACTATTATTAGGTTGTAAACACTCCACACAAAGATTATAGTGATGGGTAAATTACCCGGAATTTATTTTTGGGGAATCTTAATCTAAATGGTGGAATCCCCAGATTAACCTAAGAGGTTTTCTCCTGCAATGAAATTTCATGTAATTCACAATTATTGTATCATATTAATTAGAGCCCGCTGAGGACAGAATTTGTAGAATTTTTGGAAAATACCTAATTGTTCCGAAGATACAAGACGTAAAAATGTAGATATTTGCGGCCGGCTGAGAAGCGCATACATACAATGACTGCTGTGGCAGGACTGCAGGACTGCCATTAGAATTATGAATTGTGTCTCGTGTGACGTCATGACACACAATTGTATGTGTTTTACACAAGTTCACTTTGAAAACTCACACTCAGTCAATTTTTGAGACATTGAAAAACTAATTTTACTGTCGTCATCTTTTCAAACATAAAACATGTCATAAAATTTTTAAAAATTAGCAGACAAGATCATTTAGAATTACTTGGTATTTATTAATATTAGCGTGGGGAATATATACAGGGTGGAAAAAATCTAGGACTTTTATAAGAATGGATATTACCATCACGCCTTGCTGATGTTTTATCAAAATCATGAAAAAGTACTGTCTAAAAACAGAATTGACTGTATTGCCAAATTTTACTCAAACAAATAATATTTATAACCATAAAAACAAACGTTCATGATGACAAGTGTGTGTTGTTTGTACCTGGGTAACATTATATGTGTATGGTAGCTATGAACACCATGAACGCGGGCCTCGGCCCCCTGATGTCCAGCTTCATGTCTGGGGGCCCGGCGGGGCAGGGCCCGCAGCGGGGCGCCCCCAAAGGGCTCCAGCAGGCCCCGCAGAGCCAGCAGCACATGCAGCAGCTGCAGCAGGGGGGCGTCGGGGCTGCCAGCACCGCCGCCTATAACGCCGCCTCTCTGCTCGCACAGAGTGAGTCGCTATGACACCGTCTTATACCAACGCGCTAATGTTGTATTCAATAGATTCACCTTTTTTTAATGTTGTATTAAATAGTTTCACTTTAATAATGTTGTATTACATTCACTTTTAAATCATCACTGCATTCATTATTATTTTCTTGTAGTTTAGTTCTTGAAATCTTTTAATAATCAATAACCTTACCAAGGGCTAATGTTGTATTCACTATTAAATTATCTCTATTCATATTCATTATTATTATTTTTAATATTCTGAAGTAGTTTAGATCTTGAAATCTTTTAATATAATACATAACCTATATATTTAATCTTTTCTTTTCGAATTTATTTTATACTTTTTTAATTCTTTTTCCAATGCTAAATCAAAGTGTGAACAAATTTATTGTAATTAGTTTGTCACTTCTATTATCTGTAGGCAGTTTTTTTATATCATCAACACAAAGATCATTTGTGTGTTCAAATAATTAGCAACTTTAACTAAAGCACGGTTTATTACAAATGCATTAACTAAGCTGGATTTCCTGATATGTCCAAAGTTCGGTCAGAAATATATTATGTACTCTAAATGGTCACGTTCACTGCAAAAATGACATTTTATAGACAATTTTTTTTTGTATTTACAGTAATGATACTATGGTGGTTACGTTTAACTTTCCTTTGGGAGATGGTGAGTTCCACTCCAGTGCAAAAATATATTAACATCAATTTTTCATTTGAATATTGGTGTTGCCAGGTCTGGGTGTTGTGATGTTGATTTTTATAATTGTTGGAATTGACCTTTAAAAAAATACCACTACTGCACACAGTTATTGTAAAGAACGTTCAAATAAATATATCATAACTGCAAATGACACAATTTTATTTCTGGCAATAAATTATTTGATATTTTGACATCTAGTCACAATGTTTTGACAGATTGTAATTTCTGTTTTCACTACTAGTTATAGTTTCATGTTTTGACAGCTAGTCACAGATGTAATTTCTGTTTTGACATCTAGTCACAGATGTAATTTCTGTTTTGACATCTAGTCACAGATGTAATTTCTGTTTTGACATCTAGTCACAGATGTAATTTCTGTTTTGACAGCTAGTTGTAGTTGAAATGTGAAGCTAGTCAAAGAAGATTTATTTCTGTTTTGACAGCTACTTATAGTGAAATTTCATGTTATGGACAGCTGATCATGGTATAAAAGTCATCTGTTATTTTTACAGATGGTTTTTCATGTTTTGACAGGTGGCCAGCCATAGATGTTGTAAGACAAACATTTTGACAGCTGGTCATAGATGCAATTTCATGTTTTGACAGTTGATCATGGATGTGTAATTTTGACAGATGACTTAATGTCATGTTTTGAAATCTGCTGGTTTTTACATAATGTCATATTTGAGAGTACACCATTTTAACTGTATTTTGAGATTTAGTATAATTTCAGTCATCCACAGTCTTTGTATAATTCATGCTTGCTGAAATATAAAAAAAATTATTATTGGTAAATTTTTAATACATTAACACAGATATTATAGTTTATTTTGGTGTATTATATTAATATTTTTGACACAACACACTATTCTATAACACAATTTTGAATGAATCTTTGATGAATTATTTTATTTTTTGGAATAACTTAATGAGTAAAACTTCAAATTGTAATATTTAATTATTGAAGAAAATATTAGCAATTCCTAAATGAATATTTGAAACAGAAAAATCAGAAAAAGATACGGTCTCGAGTCCTAGATGTGACCATTTCTTTTTCTGATTTTTCTGTTTCAAATATTTGTTTAGGAATTGCTAATATTGTCTTCAATAATTGAAAATTATTTTACTAAATTTATCAATACCTTTATTTTTGTAAACCGCTTGCAGTAAAATGCGGGCAATGTTGCGCAATGTATACAAATTATCTCAAAAGTTTTTGTTTTGTTGATATATTGTTAAAAAAATAAAAAAATATTGTTTGTCACTCCTAAAACATTTGATCTCTTCCTTTCCAGTGGAGATGGCGGGCATGGGCCTGACGATGAACCCCTTCTTGCTGCAGAACCTGAACCAGATTCTGGCCGGGGGCATGGGGGGCCCCCTGGCGGGCATGCTGGGCGGCATGGGGGGCATGGGAGGCATGCAGCAGGGCTGGGCCGGGCAGGGGGCTCCCCTGGCCAACATGTGGGGCGGGGAGCAGCAGAAGGTAGGAATTATTAATTGCTGTAATGGATTCAAGTTTAAAACTCAGTTCCATGATAAAACATCATTGAAAAAAGTGATTAAAAAAAAAAAAATTACCTTGCTTTTTTTTAAATCGTGTTTTGTTACTGTTCTGTTTTATCCATTCACCTAAAACTGAGCAGTCTTGAATCAAAATGTTTTGTATAGAATTTTAGCTTGATGAAATGTCTGGCATTACATTACTGGTTATTTTTTTATAGTTTTTGTAATTTTCTCACCTATTGTCATTTCTAAAAAATGTCTGAAATTATTTCTCGTAAATGTCTTGCCTTTTTAAGGTCCAGTTGTTTCACAGAATTTGAACAATTCATTAAATTCTGTGGATGTTCTATTCAAGTTCTGTTTTATATCATAATTGAATAGAACTTTGTAATGAATTGGGGTTTTGTGTGGGGGTTTATGAAAATAAATAAATTTTATACCTATCTAAACAAACGTGGGGAGGGAAAATTTGCCTAACCCTCCTTTTGCTCACGTCACTAACGTGATGATGCTAACTTTAGCTGTCTTGTCTAGGGGATGACCCTTCATGTCACCAACCCTTTTTGTCTACACCGTACCACAGACATATGAATATATAGACTAGAAATTAAAGATGAGGGGTAAAATCAACTGTTGAAGAACGAAGGGGGTAAAGCTGACTGTGATTCGTCAATAAATCAATCTGACAGTAAATAGGCATCTCGCATTATAATATCACCATTTAGTTCTTAAAAGTAAAATCTGCTTTTGAATGAATAGACATTTTTACATGGGAGCGCAAATTACTCGCCACGTTATGAAAAAATTTGCGTCCAAATTCGGCAAAATAAATTTCTTCTATTTTCAGAGTCGAATATTTCGTTTACGTATTTAGTTAAGACACTTTTATAAATGTTCATAATTTACTTCCCAGCAACCAACCAGCTTTGTGTTCAGACGTATCTCGGTGTGATAGTATATGTTTCTACAACTGATCCATATTATACAATGTGAATATGCTTAAAATAAAGTAAAATAATGCTTATATATGGAATGTAATACGACAATTGGGTTTATTCTCTTTTTCACATCTATTTTTACAAGTTTTCATACCACAATCCACCATTTTGCCGTGTTATTTCGTAAAATGAACCGATGATGCCTCGACCATAGTTCGCACAAGAATGATGATGTCACGTTTTCTAAATTCACTTGAGGCCATACGCGAGCACAGCCGGCTCCAATGGAACCGGTATGGGGAGTGGGGATAATACGCTTTTAATCACTTAGGGCAGGTCTACTAATATTCATATGTCTATGACACCGTACGTATTTCCTAAAATACCTTCCACGAGTCCCTATGATTTCTCACATAGTAAATAAGATCTTTACTTTTACAACAGTGTCTAACCTAACGTTGTGGTTATTTTTTATTTAAAGTATGGAAAGACTTGAGTGTAATTTCTTAATGTGGTAACTCCTATTCTTTTGAAAGTAGAGTTACTAAAAACTCGGAGAAATATTAATATTGGACTTAAATTAAATTATCAGTAAGGGTCTCAATTTTTCAATCGCAGTCCTCTTTGTCTGCAACCTCCATCTAACAAAAGTTTTATATCATTGTTAATAAACACTAAAATTTTTGAGAAGTAAAGGAAAATTGGTTCAAACTGAATTGACTCCTCCTTCACCAAGTTAATTCTGGTGGATGGTAATACGAACAAGCCATCAATCCCCACATGTTCTGGATAGTTCAAAGGCTGGTTTACATTCAATTCGACGGATGACCTTGCTCTGACGACATTCCTTCTCACGCCGGAGGAGAGACAAACTAGGTCTCGTACTAATTCCAAAATAACCCTAACTTCCTTGACCTCCAGGATTATCTTTATTATAAGAGGAATGTCCATTTCATCTCTTGTCACAACTCTACTTGTGAAAGTGTTATATTTATTTGCATAGGCCATTGTCTATGCATATACCACCTCCAGAGAATATTGCAATTTAGACCCTTGCGAATTTGCAATTCCTCTATGTAGACGCTGCCACGATATGCGATGACACAATTCCCAGGCGTCGAGTTGTGTGCTTACGACCTGCAACATCTTCAAATACTATGACTACGAAGTCTAAGCGTTCATGACCAAATGGAAGGGTGGGACTGAGTGTAAATTCATTTGATGTCCAGCTTTTTTTTTTAATGACGTCACTAGCTCCTCATGTAGTAGATAGGATGGTTTTGGATACCTAACCTCCCAGGTAGGTATAAATGGTTAGGAATGATTGTTTCAGCATAGGTCTTTATTGAGGTCGCTACCCTCACGAAGATTTATTTTTTATTTATTTTTTATTGATACATTATTTTACAGTATTTCATATCTTAATTCAGTAATGTTGGCCTCACTGGGTTATTTACCCGTGCTGAGGCCCCCATTTTAAAATATACAAATTCATACATTTAAACAAAAAACAACATTAAAATAAAGATAAATTTAAACTAAAAATAAAGATAAATTTAAACTAAAAATAAAGATTAGAAATTAAAATTTAATTTTCACACTAAAATAAAATTATTAAAAGAGAATGGAAATCGGCATTTATAATGATTTTTGAAATAGATGTTTGAGTAGATTTTCTCTCATAGGTATAAGACACCTGACTTCCGTAGGTAGGTATTTGGAATGTTTCCGTATTGGTATTATTTAGATTTCTAGCTATGCATATAGCACACATGAATATGCCTACTGTGATTTGGTATGAAGAAACTTTCTTTGAAAAACCTGCCCTACTAGGATACTTTGTTTACATTCAAATTCATAACAGCTGGGATGGATTATGCCTTGATCTATTTTTTTTTGTTTGTTTTTATCTTTTTCTGTAAAATTTAATGAATTCCTTTGTGGTGATCTATTTTGTTATCAGTTAAACTTAATATTTTATTATCATCTGATGATTTATAAAGGTAGTAGTAATACAGAGTTCATAATCTTTCCGCATTAATTTGATATTCGAGAATTTGCCTAATGTGTTATAGGTACATTAGGTATACGCGCGGTATAGTACACGTTACCTATAAGTCGGCTGTTTTCTCCGGTTGGGATAAATGCGTGTTTTGTTGACATTGGCTTGTATGTAAATAATTGAGTCCTTGAATGTAATGCTCTGGCCTACTGACCTATATTCAGAAATTGTTTAGTTTTGCTTTGGGGAACTTAATACGCACTTTTGGATTGGTAACATTTCTGTAATTACAGTAATAGAAATGGGTAATTAATTTGATCCTTATATTGTCCTAGTTTTGAGGTGGATATTTGAAGTAGGAATTTGCGTTAGGTACTTGTGGTAAGCTTGTGGTAGTATTTGTGACTGGGTAGAAAGTTTGACCATGACATAGATATCTAGAGAGTCCTAGCTACAATGCGTTTTGCATGGGCGTACATTCCCGAATATTCTAGTAGCATCGCTACAGTAATATTATTCTTGTCTATATTTCAATTCTTGCCAATCTGGCAGTCTGTATACGTTCACCTCAAACCTTCCTTCAACATCTCGCTTCCTGTTTAAATTTCATTTGGAAAACAAAGCTCTAATGTTTTCCTGTATATCATTTTGCATAAATTTATGTATTTATTGGTAGTATTCAATATCTAGCGTGTTCCAATGTTCTTTTCTTCAATTTTCAATGATGTTATTTTCTTCCATACGTTTATTTAAAATTTCTTTGTAATTTTTTTCATATCTTTTAAAAGCTTTCTCCAATTTTATTTTCTTGTCAGATCCTACAAGTAGGTGGGGCTTTCTCATGTTTTCACTTTTCTTTAGTTCCACCCAACTTGTGTGTCTCTTTTTCTCTAAAACTGTAATTCAGGAATGATATATGAATGTGTTTACACAACGATTTCTTGTGAACCCTGGGAATATTTTTCTGTTTTCGTCCAGCAATTAGATATAATATCTTGGGAATATCTAAACATCCCTATCTCTCCTGTGTTATTCCTAATTGTTCATAACGAGTTAATGACTTCATTACCGATGATTTTCCTTGTAGTATTTACCTCATTATTTTTAATTGAATCCCTTGTTCCTGATCATGGCCAAAAAATTGGCAACCTTTCCGAGTTTACATCGTAATTTTCTATCCCGGATCTATTAAATTAGATTTTTCGCTGTCTTCTGATCTATTTTCCGGTGTTTGTTACAGTCTTCTGGCATCTTTTACCAAGATATGTTAATTCAATGTCTTCTCGACTCTGCAACTCTCTCGTGTAATACGTAATTGTCTTTTTGTGTGTCTACTTCCTGTTTCAAGATTTATTTTATCAAAAATAATGTTGTTTATTTTCCAAAGGGATTCTCAGGTATTTTCTCCATAAATGTGACAACTGTATTGTTGGTTGACGATCTCTCCAATCGCGTTTGTGTGGTTGTTTATAATATCGGGCTTTGACTCCAAATTCATTGTGGGATTATCTTCAAGGAGCTTGACTTTATAAATCATTTCACCACACCCTTAAGTTGTTGGTATGTCTTTGTTTTTCATGTAACTACGCCTATTTATATTTTCATTAGTTTAGGCCTAAAACTAAACAAATAAGCTATCTTTTCATTGGTCTATCTATCTTCCTTCCTGTCTTCTGATATATTTTATCAGTGACATCTTTCGTGTAATTAGCAAATTGTTTATAATATTAATTACATTTATCTGTAAACAGTTTGAAAATCTTCGTTAGCTGCTGCTGGTATACTGTTTTCTTTTCATATGTTGCGTTCAAAATTTTCTATTATCGGGGGTGGGGTTCGGGTTTTTCTGGGTGTGGAAAGCTTGGGAAAGTTTAAATCATCACAACTTTCACAGAACTTGAAAATAAACTTTGAAATTTGGTGAATTGCTCAAATTCTGTGAAACAACCTGACCTAAGTTATTTTTTCTAAATGTCTAGTTTTACTAAGTAATTACTTGTTAATGCCTTAAATTGTAATCAATTTTTGTTTGCAGATGGTCGGAGAAGAAGAGGAGGTAGATGATGAAGAAATGGGAGTAGCTGAAACATATGCAGACTACATGCCTTCAAAATGTAAATCTATTTTCCAATATATTCCAATTATGTTACTGTCCACAGTCAAACTGAGCTATTTTTGCTTATGGGAAACACAACACCAATCGTTTTTGAATGTATTAACCTTTGTTACTTGTTGAAGGCAATATTTACTTTGCTTTTTGCGTGTCACAATCGAAACATACTTTATTTTAATATAACAATTATTCTATCTTTATAACTTAACCAAATTGTTGGAAATGCTAACTGACCATTTGCTTGATAACAAATAAATGTATGAAATGGAACTAGACATCCTTCACTAAGGATATATTTTTACTTAAATTATGTATATATATATAACCTACTTCATACAGCACCATATTTTCTTCAAGATGGAAATTTGCTTGTGCGAATATACACGACTTTTGGGCATACATAAATCAGCATTTATTGTAGCCGACATGCAGAAAATTTTAACATTTGTTTGGAATACGGTTAGAATTATTTCCATGAGGCGGGGCTTATTTTATCCACTTCTGTGGGTGCAGCCCAAGCTTAATACTCTACGTGTGAACCGAGGAGGCACAACGACTGGGAGCACCTTATTCTGTTAATGGGTGACCAGAATTATTTAGGCCTTTTACAATGTGTGCATACTAATGTGTTTTCATTTATGACAGTGAAATTGGGCAAGAAGCATCCCGATCCCGTTGTGGAGACGGCCTCCCTGTCCTCTGTGGAAGCGGCAGATGTCTGGTACCGCACGGTGCTACCTGACGACACCATCAACACGGGCAGACTGAGCGCCCTGCAGCTGGAGGCGGTGGTGTACGCCGCCCAGGCTCACTCGCATCTGCTGCCCGACAAGTCCAGGGCTGGTTTTCTGATCGGTAAGTCCCGAGATGTCAATGATTATTACTTGTTCTGCCATCCTTTTGTCTTCTGGTTCTACAATGTGTCTTCCCAGGTCTCATCTCTCCTCTCCAATTCCCCTTGGTTCCCCGACGGCCCCACAAGGGAAGAGAGCTTCATCTCTCCTCTACATTCCCCTTTGTTTCCGTGAAGGCCCCACAAGGGAAGAGTTCACGGAGGTGTCCTCACCTCTCCTCTTTGGTTCCCTAAAGGTTCCACGAGGGAAGAGGGTCTCATCTCTCCTCTCCACCCCACTCCACTCCTTGGCTACCCAAAGGCCTTATGGGGGAAGAGTCCACTCCCCGTTGGATCCCTGAAGGCCCCACGACGAAGTCCACTCCCCCTGAGGTTCTCTGAACTAGGTTCCCTGAAGGCCCCAGGAGTTTCCGAATGCTCCAATTTCTGTCCCACGGGTATCTAGGGAAATAGGTCTACTTCAGCAGAGCCCCGAGTGCTGGAGTAAGGTCTAAATACTTCCAGATCGCGACCCTGTTTCTCGGAAGCACCGTTCGTGACACTGTTCCCCAGGTCACCAGCTTGAGCACGGTAGCTCACACCTTAGCTTGGGATGGCTATTGCAGATCGTGTTTCCACTCCCTGAGCCATGGGTTCGCCACAATCCCTACGCTTTACGCATAGTTAGAATTATATTGTGGTATACTGAAATAAATTATTCGATCTTGTGTGGGGTTCAGGGCAGCGAAATACAATCCTTTCTTTTATATACATGATGAACCAATAATACTGTGTAAGAATGTCGAGTCATAAATAACATGATCTAATAACAATTGTTTGGTTTTCCAGGTGATGGTGCCGGAGTGGGAAAGGGCCGAACAATAGCGGGAATAATCTATGAAAATTATTTAAAAGGACGGAAGAGAGCCATCTGGGTCTCCGTGTCCAATGATCTCAGGTACGACGCGGAGAGGGACTTGAAAGACATCGGTGCTTCCAAAATCGACGTATACCCTCTGAATAAGGTACTAAATCTCTTCATTTTGATTCTTATGATAATAATAATTTGATTATTTGTATAGCGCCGTTTTCATGAGAAAATTACCTCAAAGGTGCTTAACAACTTAATTTATTCCTGTTATTTAGACTTCTAACTTATTACTTTTGGCTTATAACTAAGTTTCATAGCTAGTGACTTATAACTAGTGGCTTATAACTAAGATTAATGTTGAGTGATTTACAACGAAGACTTTTAACTAATGACTTAAAACTATATATATTTTTATGACCGAATGGGTATTTACACAATACTGCTATAATACTTATCCATATTTAGGCTTTAATTTTCAAAAGGGAGGTTGTTGACCATCTCGGGTATGATTTAGTTGGTATTGGCTCTTACAAATTTCACTATTGTCCAAGGTTTCAAGCCAGAAACTTATTTACGCGTAACCATAACCAACACATTATTGCTATAAATTAGTCTTTTAAAAAAAAAAATGTAATGTAATGTTTTTTATAAATTACAACTTTTTTGATTTTCCCAACTACTTACGCTCATACATGATTTCAATTATAATCTAAAAACTGGAAAAATATTTTGTAGAAACCAATAATAAAATACAAATAAATTATTTAAAGAAAATAGAAATAAAAATTTAAAAAGCATGTAAAATTATACCAATTATTTTCAATAAGACATAATTTTGAACTAAGGTTAAATGTGATAGGTACTTATCTGGAACAGTACATGTTAATGGTCACGTCGTCACATTTGAATTTGGTGATAATATATGAAAGAAATTTGAAAATTTGAAAAAGAACCATTTCAATGCTAACCTTTTCAACACATTTTATCCCACCACATGCCACATTTTGTCATAACGCAATACGTGTTTTATCTTCATAATCACATATGCTACATCCGCATACAGAGGGTAGACATAAACATTGATGGGTCACTATAATGTAACAGCCGTGTGGATCAGAAAAATCTTGAGAAAGAAAACATTACGCAACGAAACATTTTATGTAAAAATGACCTTACCTCACTTTGATATGCCAATTATTTTATGTAAAAATGATCTTACCTCACTTTGATATGCCAATTATTTTATGTAAAAATGACCTTACCTCACTTTGATATGCCAATTATTTTATGTAAAAATGATCTTACCTCACTTTGATATGCCAATTATTTTATGTAAAAATGACCTTACCTCACTTTGATATGCCAATTATTTTGTGTATTTTGAATGTCTTCTGAAGTGTCGTTAATTTCAAATTTGTATTGTGATTATTTTTTTTCAGTTGAAATATGCAAAGATCTCATCCGCCATAAACGGAAATGTGAAGAAGGGTGTGGTGTTCTCCACCTACTCCGCCCTCATCGGGGAGTCACAGTCCTCCGTGGGGAAGTACAAATCCAGACTGAAACAGCTACTGCAGTGGTGCGGGGAGGACTTTGATGGATGTGTATCCTTTTCATGAAAATACAACGACTAACATATTGAACAAAACACATTGTCACTTTTCCACTCAGTCTGACTGGTTTTTTGTTTACATCCTATCTTACCTGGGATGTTCTTTGATGTTTCCATTCGCTTTGCGGTCTTTAGTTTATATATTATTGTCTTATTGGCCAACTATAGAATAAAAAGGAACACAAGAATCCAATGTGGGTATGTTTCGTGATCCCAAAGTCTGTTCAATCAGGGCCTTAATGAAATGAGATGGTGTATTATACAATGACAAGCAGGTATAAGAGAGATGAAGCTGTGCTAATTGGACTAGGACCAAATAGTATTAAGTCGGTAGTGACATTGGTTCCATTCAAATCTACATGGAAGGCATTTCTAGTGTGTATAATGTATTTGTGCGGGTAACCCTTTTCCATTTCTACTTTGGTAATATCTTAAATTTAAATAAATCTCTCTCAAACTAGATCGCCACCACTTCACAACTTAGTGTGTGTAAATTACTTACTGTTTTTTTTTTTTTGCAGACTGAGCATATTGTCATCATTCTAAAGCCCTTGATTAGACCATTTTAAACATCTATTCATGTGTACATATAGCAATCACTGATTTAAAATATTTACCTGTGTTGAGAATGTTAAAATTAGACTGAACGATTCATCTATTTAGTTTTTTATATAATTTTATTTATAAATTAGAAGGAACGCAGTTACTAGGACACTGAAAGGGAGGTGTTGCTCGGAACGGCGTTAAGAAATAAATGTGATGAGTCTGAAACTGGATGTGGCTAGCAGGCTAACAGACGCGAGATAATGTTATTTAGGTTGGAATTTGGAACTTTTACGCATCTGTCGTTATCTATAACTCCCTGCAAAATTTTTCGAATGATCTTCCTTAACTGAATTTAAACAGATTGTGTTTGACGAGTGCCACAAGGCGAAGAACCTGTGTCCAGTGGGTTCATCTAAGCCCACCAAGACGGGTCTGACCGCCCTGGAGCTGCAGAACCGGCTGCCCAATGCACGCGTGGTGTACGCCTCGGCCACGGGCGCCTCGGAGCCCCGTAACATGGCCTACATGGTGCGGCTGGGCATGTGGGGCGAGGGGACACCTTTCCCCACCTTCAACGACTTCATCGGCGCCGTGGAAAAGAGGTAACATACGTCAGATCAGGCAACTATTCAATATGGAAGACGCTAACGGGACACTACCATCTCTGGAGACCCATGCAGTAGTTGGGAGTGGAAAACACCAATAGATGCAATAAATATAAAGAGGATGAACATTTCGCCTTGGTGGGAACAGGAATCAGATACCTGAGAAGGCACATTGCGCAACCAGGAGACGTAGCCACATATCCAATGACAACCCTGGTGAACTATATCAAAGGGACTGGGTTACTGTTACAGGAATGAAATAAAATGGGAGATTGCACAATGGGCCTATGGCTTGAGTGCTCACGAGAAATAATCATAAACCGTCTAAGCTTTACAATAATAATAATACATAAGATCTGCTGGTTAATAGCTCTATCTTGCAAAGACATGCGGATACGTGATTGAGCGGTTAAGTTTCTCGCGTATGAGTCGTGGGTTCGAATCCCAGCATGCAAAATAAATTTTATTCATTTAATATGTGTTATTTCACATTTAATTAATATTAAGTACGTACGTAAATTTAAAAAAAAGGAAAATTGAAAACATAACGCGCGCCCAACATTTGTACACGGTTGACATTTGTCACATGAGAACGGGTCGCTTCTACGATTCGTTCTTAAGTTCAACAGCTCGGCTGTGGAACGAACTGCCGGCCTCTGTGTTTCCTCCCTCCTACAACATGGGACTCTTCAAGACCCATGTTCATTCCTTCCTCTCCACAAAAAGACCCTCCACACAGCATCCCCAAAGATGACATAGGCCCTGAGGGAAATTATTTTCTTCAGGGCCTCCTGTGTGGAGTTAATATATAAAAAAAAAAAATTATAAATTTGTATCTTATGAGATTTTTTTTACTTTTGTTTTTAGGGGTGTTGGCGCTATGGAGATAGTAGCTATGGACATGAAACTCCGAGGAATGTACATTGCGAGGCAATTATCCTTCCACGGAGTAGCATTTAAGATTGAGGAGGTCCCGCTATCCAAGGAATTCAAAGAAACCTACGACAGATCTGTTGCTTTGGTTAGTACAGCTATTTTTCCTACTACGGTCCTGCTGCTGGCGGTCCCCTTGCAACTTCTCTTTCTGTTACATTCATTGTTTATGAGAAAGGGGGAGAGGTTGCAATGAAGCTGTGAGTAGTACACCTATAACAATATCAATGAATGCTTTTATTAACATGCTGTTGTTTTTTACTTGCTCGTTATTATTATTCCAGTGGGTGGAAGCGATGCAAAAATTCACCGAGGCGGCAGAGTTAATAGACGCAGAGAATCGAATGAAGAAGACCATGTGGGGACAGTTTTGGTCTGCGCATCAGAGGTTCTTCAAATATCTTTGCATAGCCTCCAAGGTCAGATACTAATTTTTTTAATAATATTTCAAAATGAATATTCATTGATAAATCTGTTAGTTTTACTACCATTAATACATATTTATTTAGTTCCTATTGTATCTTCCTAATATATTGAATTATTGCAGGTAAACCATGCAGTGATCGTAGCACGTGAGGCCGTGAAGTGTGGCAAGTGCGTGGTGATAGGTCTGCAGAGTACGGGAGAGGCGCGCACACTGGAACAGCTGGAGAGAGATGACGGAGAACTTAATGATTTTGTTTCTACAGCCAAGTAAGTTTCCAACACTCTTGATTATGTTGAAGGCGAACACTAACTACCTAATATATCCATGCACAATAGGCCCATCCACATGTACACTTTGGAGCGACGATACCATGCGCCGCTCCAGGCAGTTGTGCAGAAAAGTTTCACAATGGCTGCGCTGTAAACCGTTACCCTACTTTCGGACTTAACTTTTCTGCACGGCGGCCTGTAGTGGTGCGCGGCACCGTCACTCCGAAGCGGATGTGTAATAGTCGCTATTATCCCTAGAGTTGTTAGTACAGTTAATTTATAATATGATTAAAACAGTGAAACCTAGGTTTGCTTCGTTAATATAGTATTAAATTGTGTGGTGTTATGTTTTCAGGGGTGTAATGCAGACCTTGGTAGAAAAACACTTTCCTGCTCCCAACCGAGATAGGATACACCGTCTACTAGGATTGGAGCCACCCAAGAAATCTGGTGTAGTCATCAATGAAAAGCCGAATGGAAAAGCACCAGTCAAAAGGAAACGTAAGTGACTAAATTATTTATGTCCTGGAATCCATCGCTATTGCAAATTCAATACCATTTCCACACTATAAAATCATCATCATCACGGCGCAACATTGCAGGCTGGAATTTGGTCTCCACAGTAATGTTCTCCACTGGCTGCGATCTTCCACACAGTATCCACCTCTTCCTCTGTCTAACGAATTTAATTCACGTTACCTCCATCTCGCGACTGACGTGAGATGATCGCCTTAATGAATGTGCTTACATCAAATCTTATACGCTGTTATACCTACCTTTAAACGGCTTTATTTGGGTCGCTTCCACTGGGGCACCCACTTGGTCATAATTTTCGGCATCCTATCATTATAAATCCTTTCTACACATCCACATCCAGCAGTTGTTGGAACCTACAGAATATTACAATGGTAACATTTTCTATAAAATTTACGAGTTGATAACTCACTATAAAAACATACATTATTCATAATTTTATATCTTGCAGCTTCCGCAGCCAGTCTAGCAGCAGCCAACCAGCGTTCCTCTGGCCGCGCGGTCAAGCGACCCCGCCGCTACTCCTCGTCATCGGGCTCCGAGCGTTCACCCTCGCCGCCCCCTGTGGCGATCATCAGCGACTCTGACGATGACGACAACAACAGCACGTTGGAGATTGAGGATGATGACAACAATGCATCGGGCAGCGATCGGAGCAGCGATTTCAATCCCTTCTATAATGGCAGTGACAGCGATGATGGTAATTATTATTACTATTTTTTTTTGTTACTCCTTTGACAATTTTGTCAAAAGTTAAGTCAGTTTAATAAAGTACTCATCGAATGCCAGCTCCATTAATTCCCCTGTGGAATCGACGAGATCCAATGGGCGAAGCAAGTGCGATGACCTATTCTCCTTTGACCTCCCGTCATTCCAAAGAAGAACTAAGGAGCTGTAAGAAGGGATAGGTTAATCTGTTTTTAAGAAGCCCATATTCAATGGGGGAGGGTTCTCGAATGCCCGCAACCCGTTTACATGCTTCCTGTTTTCTATAAGAACGATTTTAAGAAATGCTCTGTTTTCATTCAAACGACCTCAATAGCGAATACATGTTCTGCTCATGTCCGCCGCATTGCTTGGAAGCGCGGCAGTGCACATAGTTCTACTAAACAGGCTCCGTTGACATACATAACTATGTGTAAAACAGCTTGTTTAAATGGATCTGTACTAACAATATGGATGTTAACCATGGATTTTTTTAGCTAGCTCTTAGCTTTTTAGCTCTGGCTCCTGACTCTGATTATTAACAAATCCTAATTGAAAAAGAGTCGAGTTTTCTTAAAATTGTTTTATCTGTTTATTTTCTAGAACCCTGGGTAGGCCGAAAGAAAAAGCAAACCACCGAAAAGAAGAAAGTCAAAAAAGTTACCCCGCCAAAGAAAAAACCCACCTCCACCCAGGACAAGATCCAAGAGCTGATAGAGCGGAAGACAAACGACGCGGCCATCGTCAACCACCAGGTGACCATCAAGACACCCACGGGAAGTCTGACGGGCACCCCCATCGGCACCAATGGTATCTACCTCGGGCCCCAGAAGGTGCAGCCTCCCCCGAGGGATGCCATCGAGAGGGCGTGCACCATGAAAGAAGAGCTGCTGGCTGCCATCGAGAAGCTAGGAGAGAGGCTGCCGGCTAATACCTTGGATCAGCTGATCGATGAGCTCGGTGGGCCCGAGAATGTGGCAGAAGTGAGTTGGATTTTGAACACATTTATGATGGAATTGCAAGACCAGTGAGAGATTACTTGCTTTTACTACCTGGGTTATCCACCCCCGGGTTCAACATTTTTTATGTTAAATGAATATTTGTAAGTTGATGATGCAGTTAATGTTGCCAGTTTTAAACAGATGTTCTGGTTTATAGTTCACTCCCAGCCTCACACCCTAGAATTGAGTATTGCGGGCTGAGTATCGTTGTTTCAGTAGATTTTTAAGCTCGATTTTAGAGATATTAATAGGTTTCCTCTGATAGCATCCGACTCACAACTTGATCTTCATAAGTCAGAAAAACACGTCAATGAAACAATGTTTCCTTTTAGATGACGGGTAGAAAGGGCCGTGTGATCCAAACGGAAGATGGCCAGATAATGTACGAGAGCCGTGCGGAGGCGGATGTGCCCCTGGAGACGCTGAACCTGACGGAGAAGCAGCGCTTCATGGACGGAGACAAAGACGTGGCCATCATCTCCGAGGCGGCCAGCAGCGGTATCTCCCTGCAGAGCGATAGGAGGTTAAAGACTAAACTACATTTATACTGCTTTTAGTTATAATTTTTTTAAAGAAAGACACATTTATGAATAACTTGACATTTGTTGAAATTGTCAAAAACCTGACCTATTTATTACCTTGGTTTTTATGGTCAATTTATAGAAGGAAATTGAAGTGGATTCAACTTTGGGTTTGTATTCCGTAGAAGAGTCTGTTCTCACTGATCTATTTGGTAGATTCGAATATTGCTATGAAATAGATCATCAGATGTGATCACGGCTGAAAGAATAAGTTTGTCTCTTCATGTAGTGGGCAGCTTATGTATTGCCGAATTTATGTATTCACAATACTTTGAATTTTGGAATCTAGAATGGTGATTTTTCCCAGTTGACACCGCCTCCTACCAAGATGGACTTCTGCTCATCTATGATCAAGCTTGTTTGCCTCTCTACCATCATTATAAGTAGAAAAGGTTACTTGTGCAATGATGGAGGACTTAGCTAGCAGAGGATTGAACCCACTACGCCGCAGTGGGAACCTGACGCATTTGTGCATCATAATGTGCATCTTTGTTAAAACTATGTACAACTGTTTCAGGATTTAGGAAGGGACACCTAAATGGTTTGACATTTAGAGTGCACGGACAAGTGGATGGAAGAAAAAGTAGGGGGTGCCACAGGATGTATGGCATGATTTTTTTTCAATCTCTTTGAAGCAAGGAGTGTATTCAAAGATAGAGTTGAGAAGGTGTGATGAGAATATTCTGTAAATGAAATGTTGACGACGGGTAATTCTAAACAATGGTCATAAACGGTAAACAATTTCGAGACAACGTATTGTAGGGACCAAAATTTTTTTTTTATGTACATTTAATTCTGTAGTGTCTTATATGTCTAAATATATATATTTGTTTTTCAGAGCAAGAAATCAAAGAAGGAGGGTACATATCACACTGGAGTTGCCTTGGTCGGCCGACAGAGCTGTACAACAGTTTGGTAAGACACTAACCCTTACAACGTAAATAACATTGATTCATTCAGCTGTCATTTCAAAGTTATATATTTGTATATTTATCCCCCCATAGGCCGAACGCACAGATCCAACCAAGTGAATGCCCCTGAATACATGTTCCTTATATCAGACCTGGCTGGAGAGAGGAGGTTTGCCTCCACCGTTGCAAAGCGTCTTGAGTCACTGGGAGCCTTGACGCACGGAGACAGGAGAGCGACAGAGACGAGAGACTTGTCTCAGTTTAATATTGGTATGTTAATAAAGAATATTGTAAATTGATTTTCCACTAAAACTGTTGCTGAATATTAATTGTTCATTGAACCCTATTCTGAAGTCATTTTTGGCACATAATGTGATTTAAGACTCTCACAGGCATCTGCACACTGCAAGAGCATTGGAGATTCATTTCGAGAGACTCCTTGTTTCCACTTTGGTTATTCTTTCCCCCTGAACTCTTATGTTAACCAACCTTTTTGTTCCACAGATAATAAGTATGGTCGTAGCGCCCTAGAGGCCACCATGAAGACCATCATGAAGTACGAGGCGCCCCTGGTGCCCCCGCCCCAGGACTACAAGGGAGACTTCTTCCAGGACGTGGCCAACGCGCTCGTGGGAGTGGGCATCATCGTCAACAGCGAGGCCATGCCAGGAGTCTTGTCTCTTGATAAGGTAGAGTCCAACAGATAATAAGTACAGCAGCAGCATTATGAAATACGAGATAGGCCATTCATTCCCTTTAAAGAAGTCACCAGTGTCGTCATTGGAAATTTGGCGATGTTTCTTGGTTCCGCAGCGGCAACACAGATGAATGGGTGTTTCTTAATCCACTTCACATTTCTTAAAGCTGCAAGTATCTCTTTAGTTGGCTTAATTGTCTTCTTGGCTCCTCCATGTTGAGCAGTTGCCAGGCTAGGTATTTAACCATCAATATTATCACTTTTCAATATTAAAACATTAACATTATAATTTTTTTTCCAGGACTACAACAACATGTCCAAATTCCTCAATCGCATCCTCGGCATGCCTGTGGAACTCCAGAACCGGCTGTTCAAATACTTTACGGACACGCTGCATGCCATCATCGCGTCGGCGCGCCGATCAGGACGCTTCGATCTCGGCATCTTGGATCTGGGCGCTCACGGGGAGAGTGTCACGAGGGTCAAGCGGGTTCGCTTCATGCGAAAACACGCTACGGGTGTGGCGCCTACAGAGCTGCATCTTGTTCATGTAGAGGTATTTGCAATTTTACAATCTTCTTTTGTGTTATTGCAATTTTTTTTAACTCTATTTTGCTTTTGCGTTTTGGGTAATATAACTAAAAATCAGCATTTAGTAGCTTTGCAAGCTGAAAATAGATGCGGTGATTTAGAAGTTCCTCACAGAAAACGTTATGCAATTTATGTAGATGTCAGTTTTCACTGGTCTCGAGTTTATGCTGCTTCAGAAAACAGATTTTTAGCTTTGTAGCAGATATTAACCAATCCACCACAATCTATGAAAATTTCGAGGTGGTTAAATAACAGTCAAAGTAAAAATCTTTGATTACTCAACATCTGATCAATTTTATTAGCGTAGTTTTTATTTTTAGTTTGTTGGTTTATAAAAATGCCGGCTACATACCGCTGTTTACTGTTTGATAAATGCAATACGCATGTATTTATAAAATTAGGCTAAATGAATCTGTTTGTAATTAAAGCGCGGCATGAGCTGGCAGGACGCTGTGGACAAGTGGTCTGCTCTGACGGGTACCCGCGAAGGCTTCTACCTCTCGCACCAGGTGCGCAATGGCAAGCAGACCGCCATGCTGGCCGTGGCGCTGGAGGTGCCTCACAAGGCCGGCGAGAAGGTGTCCAAGAAGGACCAGATGTACCAGATATACAGGTATAATATTCTATGTACTACATTTTAATTCTCGGGTATTTTGGAAGTGCGGAACACTACTTTATCTTCCTTCAGTTTTTTCAAATAATAACGCTTAGCTGATTTTAATTGTATCACCACTTTTGGAATAAGTGAGGAGGTGCATTATAAAGCTAGAAAATAACTTTCTCAAGAGGTGCATTATAAAGCTAGAAAATAACTTTGACTTATCTTAAAAATACTTTGCCATTCTACAACAAATTAACAAGGCTTTATGAAATAAACAATGTTAATTATTGACAAGTAAAATAAACTGCCAAAATGAAAAAAAAACAGAAATCTAAATTTGCTAAATAAATAATGCATCTATTTTATTAAATTAAGTACTACGGGCTAGCTTTGAAAATAAGAGTTCAGTTCTATTCTCTATTTGTGGATTTGAGTTTCAGAAGAAATTAGTGTTGAGTTTCGTTTTGATTTCTGTCAGTTTATATGGTAGTCTATTCCAATCTTTAGGGTCTGATACTCTAGAAGCGAAATCACCAAATGTATTTATTTGTTAACTTTTCATTGCAGACCGAACACGGGTCTCCAGGTGCGCACCGAGTCCCTGGCCGAGATGGAGAAGAAGTACAAGAAGGCCTCCTCCACAGAGGCCGAGCAGTCGTGGACCTCCCAGCACGAGGCCAGCGTCACCACCTGCTCGCATGCCTACTGGAGGGCCAACTGCCGGAACGTGGCCATGGGGCAGGACTGCGAGGTTAGTGTTCACTTCCGAATGATAGCCAAAGACAACAGCTCTATCTGTGCTCATAATGTCAGTTTACGAACAAAGTATTGTAGCGCCCTTCGTGGCAGCCGGACTCGCCCTCGCGTCCTCCAACCACTTTGTGTTATTTTTAGTATTTTCAAGGGAAATGAGGCAACATCCCTTTCAAATTATTTTGTAAATCAGTCAGTCAACATTTTAAATTCACTTAAAAATTAGTAATCCGAACTTTATAGTAATGTGATTAGAGGGCAGTGTGTTAAAAATGAATAATCGAAAATTCTGCTAAAAAATATTCGACATTCGATGAAGTTGAACTTGGGATGAGGATCGGTACCCACAGTTACGCCAGATGTTTTCAATGGAATTCTTGGAAACTCTGAAGGCCCTAAGAAATTTTTCATTAACCCCGGGGTTTTTCAAGTTTTTCGAATTACACAAACAAATTTTCGTGTGCGGACAAAAATAAATTTCGAATTACGAATCAACGAATTTCGAATTAAAAAACCATTTTGTATGAAAAAAAATTTCTGTGGATATTTTTTTGGTGTAAATTTCGAATTACGCATTTTTTAAAATTATCGGGGTTCGAATTAACGGGGTTCTACTGTATTAAGTTATTCCTTATTTCTGACTTTCAGTTAGAATTTGTCAACATTCTTTCAGTCATTCTGCACTTTTTTGTTTTCATTAGATTTGGCAGTGAGACAGGACATTGACATTGATATTATTAGGGGGAATTCATATTTCAGCAATAAAAGAATTCCAGAACTCGATAATTAATAAATTTGTTTACTTATTTGATTATAAAACATTATGAGTTACTCACTCCTCAGTCCTTCATTTCTAACAATTTGCAATATTCTTATACGCCCTGATTGTGTATTTTTTTGACAAAAGATCTAATCGCTTTGATTATTTTTTAGGTGGGATTAAGACGCAGAAGCTACCACGTCCTCTCAGGCTCCGTGCTGTCGGTGTGGGCGCGTGTGGAACACGTGCTCAGTTCGCGGTCCTCCCTCAACAAGATGCAGGTCATCCGACTCAAGACCACCGAGGGACTCAAGATTGTCGGTGAGCATAAACAGAACACATCAACTTGATTTAATAATATGAAGTAAAGCATTCTTTAAATGGACAGCGTTTACAGTGACGAAGCACTAAGGTTTATGTATTTCGAAAGCTTTTTCTTTTTGGGAGCTCCAAGCTCTTGTAAAGACATTCTTCTGATAAATCTGTCTATAAACCTCTATTCCATCCTCTTCTGCAGATCAGAAGGTAGGGAACTTGTTCAGACTGCCTAGGGGTAGTTATGAATGTCTATATTCCCGCTGACTGTTGTTTTCTGTTGTCCATGGGGTATATTGTTGCTGAATAGGCGTCTGAAATCTATATCTTTTACGTCAGTGAGGACAGATCAATCGTGAAAAATTTCTTTATGTAAAAAAAAGCTGAAACAATATTTTGACTTCTTCATTATATAAGCCACAATTTAATCAATTTAGAACACCTGACATAGTTATTCATAGCATTCAAATAAAGGACGATTCAGAGTACTTAAATCTAATTATCAAAAACTGACATAGGCACTTACAGCATTGACCCCCAAAAATATAATTTCTTGCATATGTTTAGTGATGTTACATATTCGAAAGTTTTAATTAAATTAATTATTTATTTTCAGGTACACTTATACCTAAGAACTGCGTCGATGCCCTGAGGGAAGCTCTTTCTTCCGACGCAGAGAAAGTGGACGAAGAGTCCTTCGAGGTGTTAGCCATCAAGTGAAGAGTCAAACGACACAGAATCTAGGGATGAGCAATCCTTACGAAGGTGTTAGATTCCCCGATCCAAATGGGTACATTCTCCAGTAAAGAATGTAGAAAAGTTCCTTGTATTCATAAAGTTCTTTATATTGATCAAGTATTTCGATGTTGATAGAACTCTAAGTAATCTATGACTGCGTCATCGCGATCGATGATCCCCTTGTACCATAAGAATCTTATTCTTTATTTTAATTTTTTTATTTACGAAATATGACATATCTTATTGCGATATTTTTATATGTAAAGAAGGAAGAACAATTTACCCACACGCTTTGTGCAAATATTTTGTTAAGGACAATTATTTTATCGTTTGTTACGTGCACTTATGTAAGATCGATAGCTGAATTTAACTACTTTTATTACCCATTTGCTCAATTCACTCCAATCGAATGAACCTGCTGAAATAGTAACAAAATGATAATGGAATGGATATTTGTTGATTAATTGGTAGAGAAATTACTTGATAGAAGTTCATGACTCCGCCATTCATTTGGTTGATGTTATAGTAGCAAATCTCGAGAGGAGTGAAGCAGCAAACTCCAACTGTTGCAAAAAGCAGGGACTAATGTTAGTAAAATTTTGGTTTCTAGAAGGGTTGCAAAAAGCTTAAAGATTTTTTAATTAGTTAGATGGTTGTACGTAATATTGTGTAATTATTTCCAATAGATATTTGTTATACTAGTGACCTGATGCACGTTTTTGATTTGGAAGATTCCAATAAATTGTCCAATGTCCTATCGACTGATAGCCAATGGTTAATTTTTCTTAATGACTGAGCTCGCAAACGTTAACATAAAAATCATGTCAGTTTAATCAATGTCTCTTATGAATGCTGTAAAGTTATTATTTAAGGTTTGTCAAACAATAATCAAAAGCAAAGCGCCGCCAATATGTGAACTGAAAAACAATTGTGTATAAATGCGGTAGTCCGTTTTTTAAATTTTTTTTATTAATAATATATATTTTGGGCTCGATGAAGAATTCTGTACATAGAGTAATTTCACGTAGGTTATGTTATTATTATTATTATTAACGGAACACTCATGTTTTAATAGTGTTGTTAGTTTTAGAATCAGTGAAATTCGGTAGCATTCGAGTATAGTGATATTTTTTTCTGTGTATTATTTATTTAGTTTTTGGCCTAAATGTAAAACAATATAATTAATGATATCTACGTTAATTTGTTTTGAAACAGATGGTTCATATTATTTATTACACATGTACGAATTTGTTTATTTTAATTTATGATAATTATTATGAATGTTGTCTGGAATACTCCCATCTTTCCTCTATTCCTTTCTCTTTTCCATCTCGCATTCTTTCCGCTAGAAATGCAAGTTCCCTGAACACAAAAATAAAACTATTTTTATTTGTCACTTGAATGATCTGAACCACCGAAATGGCTAAACAAGAAATGGCCGGTATTTTTAACTTTCATTAGCTGAATAAATAAAAAATTGTGTTGTTTTTAAAATGGAAATGTTTTGTAACCACCCCAAAGAGCCGGCGCTGAGACAAACGGCCCCGGGCGCTTTTAAAAACCTCAAGGGCGATGAGTTAGGTATTATCAGCACTTTAGTAAGTTGGCGTCGGACTCCTCCAATTGCACTTGCGCAGGATCAGCCCTGCCACCGCATCGATATAGAGTACAGTTGATGGGCCCGTGTGGTACCAAAAAGACCCTTTTATGAATCAGTAAATGTATTACGAGAACGGAACTTGTCTTTGTGAGATTTGCACTCATTCCGTCCGACTGTTAACCGAGCATCTCAACCATTGACCACCTCTGGCTTGGGTATTATTTTGTTTCGAGTGCCTCCGAGTCCACTCTGAGAATTCTGTATCGATGCTATCCCCGTGAAAGTTTTTCATTGGGCTGTGTGATAATACAAGTAACTTGGCTGTTTTTTTTTTTATTTTTAATTATTTCATTATATTTTTTAAGTAGAATAATTGAAATTATTAAAACTAACCCCCAAAATACAAGGAATACAAATTTTATTTATAAATAAATAATTTTAAATTTTTCAAAATGACTTTTCTTTATTGTGGAAGTCTGTTTAAAAAAATAATTATGTAAATAGTAAATTAACCATTTAAATAATATTGTGATGGCACAAAATAGTATTTAAAGAAATTGTTTTTTTTATTGTCTTTGAACCTTAAAACCTTCAAAATCTCAAAATTAAAATTACCAAAAATCTCGGATGAATGTTGAAAAATACATTATTATTACGTTTGTGTATCAAAATTATTTTGAATTTTTTTAACAAATTTTTCTAATTTTACAAAAATTAAATTAAAATAGTTTTGATATTGAAGGTTTTAACAGCTCAAGGGTGTTAAAAAAATGTATTTATTATATCATTTGTTAAACTTGTTCTGTATTACTTTTTTATTTTAGAAATGTTCACAAGGGAAAATCAAACAAAATTTACAGAATCAGCATATAAGAAAATAATATCAAAGTAAATAGGAAATAAAAGTTGAGTAATTGAAACTTATTTCTTTTTCTTATGAATAAATTCTACCATGACCTTGTTTGTGATAATTATTCCGCAATAAAATACAATTAATCAAGAAGTCAATAAACCTGACAATAAAAAAGTCATTTAATTAATGCACACATTAAGTTAATCATAATTTAATCGGTTTAGTTTACTTATTTCGATAGATTACTAGTCCAAAATTGAAATCTTCATTCGTAAACCGAAATGAACACAATTACATAGTTAATAAGTTTAAAAATTTTTTTAAATGTGACTTACTTCCTCTTCAAGATTTTATTTTAATTAATGCATTAAATTGACGCTGGTATGCCATAGTTTAAAATACAGGTTTAACCTCTGGAAAACCATTTGCGCACCAGTGACTGAATTTTTTCCCGCCGACAATCCGTTCATGTGCCGCTGGCATTGGAATTTCGCCCTAGCTAGAATTTTTTGATATGCAATTTAAACCTTTATCCCGTGAGAAAGTGCATACAAATTATTAACAGAATCGCTTGCACTTAAAACACATTAGAGTTCATATTTGATTTCCCTGAAAACGGGTCCAGTGTTCAAAAAATTTTTCGCATGCATAATAAAGCAAAACTTAAAAGCATGTCTCGTATGCTGTCCAATTCGAGTAAGTTATATTTTACATCACTGTGTAACATATTCTTGACATTATTTTGTGTATTGTATCTGTTGCATAGTTCAAATTGTACCTCGATAAGTTTTTTTTTTTGTAAATTCCTTTAGTTTTATGTCAATATTATGAAAAAAAAATAATGAACACTTGCTTTTAGAAGTTTTCTACTGCCCAAAGCTACTGTCGGTATGCTTTAATTTTATAAATTGTAATAAATCATATTTTTATAAATAATCAATATCATTTGGAGCTGTTGTGAACATAAAGGAAGATGGCATATATCTCAACCTAAGTGTAACAATATTGTAAAATTCTAAATATTGTACGCACTAGATTTAACCAAATACAATGTAACATGTATGTAAAAAAAAAAAAATCGTTCTTGTTTATTTTCCTCCCTGTTGTAAAAAATTTAACTGTATATTGAAACCTCAGTCCCGTTCTGTCAAAACATTGCGTTTGAGAGCTAGTTCTCGTGGCAGGGGGTGAAAAAACATAAAAGCGCTAACAATTATATATCCTATTTAAGATATTGGGTAAATCAATCCTTTGTTCACGCCGAATCTTTATTTGATAGAGATTCTTAAATATTGAGCTGCCCATGTAAATACAATGTCTTCAAATAAATTTATTCCTTAACATAAAACTGTTTATTATTTAATATAGAACAACTCAATGGTCAAGGCTCTCGACTATGAATCCGGAGGTCACAGGTTCGAATCCCTAAAGTAAATTTTATTTATTTAATTTGTGTTGTACAACAGATAATTCATTTGAAATTAATAATATATACAGGATGTAACAACACTCATCCAAAGGATTTGAAGGTGGAGAGTAATCTGCTATGGTGTTCAAATTATAGTACATATTACTAGCTGATTGTACTCAATGTTGCTGTGGGTTATCCTTAGGAGGGTGACCGGATAAATCATCAAAATGATAATTCATCACATCTTTAAAAAGTTAATATAAAGTCATGGAAAGTGATGAAACAAAAACTTTATTAACTGGGTATGTAGGTTAGGTAAGGTTAAAAAAAATAAAAAAATTATCGTTTTGAATGACTTTATATCACTTTTTAAAAGTGTGTTGAATAGTCACTGTGTTGAATTAGCATCGAACTCATTAGGAGATAGACATATACCAATGTGGACTTTTCTGTAGGCTTTTTTAACATATACAATCCCGTAGTACATTATTTTTAGCCAGCGTTAGCGATGGAAGTGCCCGAAAATATATTTTTTACCACTTGGTTACAAACATCGACTTTTCTTTACTTTCTATACATATAATAAGCATGCATTATAAATATGAACCTTCCGGAAGAAATTCTCTAAATGATAGTGAAAACCCTATAAAAATCCATTGCGTAGTTTAGAATAACATCTATGGGATGTGTGGGATTGCACTAACCTCCCCACATCCTGGAATAAAGAATTTATTATTATTATTATTATTATTAAGTGCACAAAACATTATTTTTTTGTGACATACATACATCTTCTCTGTTACGTAAGCTAAGTATTCTTTTGGACCGCTATATTTATGTTATTACCAGAGATGTGCTTTATTTCAAATAAATCCATTTCAAATGGAAATGCAAAATGCAAAATGGGTATTTTCCATTTTGCATTTTAAATGCTTTTCTAAAAACCATTTTGCATTTTGCATTTTAAATGCTTTTCTCAATGCATTTTCCATTTTAAATGCTTTTTTGCAACATTCTTCCTACTATCTCCACTCATCTTTTTTTCATAAGCCCCAAATATCAGTCGGTCCTCAACCTCGCTATGAGAGATAATTTACATTTGTCAAGTTGCTCCCTTGTAGGAGCCCTGGCAATTGAGTGATACCATTACAAAAAATACTGAACATGGGGCCATGACGGGTAAGTTTTTAGATTCTCACGGCCAAAAGCATTTTTGTTGTTTGTTTTTGGGGTGTTATGCCGTGTTGCGCTAACTCCTTCTTTAGCCGACGTTTCGGACAGCGTTGCAGTGTCCATCATCAGGGCAGATCCGGTAGATCCGAAGATGCGAAGATCTACCGGATCTGCCCTGATGATGGACACTGCAACGCTGTCCGAAACGTCGGCTAAAGAAGGAGTTAGCGCAACACGGCATAACACCCCAAAAACAAACAACAAAAATGGGGCCATGACGTTGTAATATTAAATGTTGGATAGCAGTTTCTATGTTTTTACGTTGGCTACATTAGTCCCGCGCAAATTTTTTGTGGTTTCATAATCTGTAGTCGTGGTGTTTTTCTATTTACCATCATGTAATATGTTTGCTCTACATTGATATCCATTATTAAATGACAAAAATGTTTAAAAATTCTATAATTATTTTATTGTTTGACTTGAGAAACCATTTTGCATTTTCAATGCATTTTGAAAATAGGTATTTTGCATTTTGCATTTGAAATGCTTTTCTAAAAACCATTTTGCATTTTGCATTTTCAAATGGAAAAATTTTGACCCATTTCCATTTTGCATTTCAAATGGTTTTGTGTACCCATTTTGCACATCTCTGGTTATTACTTAGTTTAAAGTGGTAAAAAGCTAAAAAAAATGCTAGAAAATTGAATTATTCCATACTAGCTGATGTGTACCCGGTGTTACTCGACTTTTTCTGCTTTCAATAAATATAATATCCATGTATTATATATATAAACCTTCCAGGAGAAATTCTCTAAATGATTGCGAAAACCCTATCAAACTCCATTGCATAGTTTAGAATAAATAAGCACACAGACAGACGCGGATAGTGATTTTGTTTTATACTATTTAGAGAAGCACTACTATAATAGTTTTCTTGTGGACCTATTCCGAAAATATTAGTTAGAAAAGTATGTAATCTGTGGCTGTGGTGTTTTTCTATGCACTTATTTTTCTCCAATTGTTGGTATTTTTATGTAATTTCAAATTTCTGTTTTGAAGCTGACAGGGTTTCATTTTTTAAAAATCGGTTTTATTATCAACTCACCTAATTAAGCCAACTCCGCGACCTCCAAATTCGTAGTCGGATTTAGTTAGCAAAGTTAGCTATTCAGATCTGGTCACCAAACACGGCGAAAGCCATTCCAAGGATTGTTTCTATTTCAAAGAAAGGTCTTTCACCAGGACGATACTGTGATTATCTACCGCAATGCGTAAGTATACTATACAGGTGTTAAGGGACGTACTTCACTTACTTCAATGATTCCTGACATTATTTAGAATAAAAATTTGATCTGCAGTGACTTTTTTGACGTTTTTTTCAGAAATTCTCAATTTTGTTTTTTTTTTCTAAAAAAATTTTTTCAAAAAATTCTAACACATGTCGATTCCTGTCACTCAGCCGAGAATAACAGCCGAATATCCGCCCAAAACCCTCACATCGACCCTACCTGTCCTATTCCTATTGATTTTCAATGTTTTTGTAAAAAAAAAAAATTAAGTCACCGGAGACCAAAATTTTGCTTTCATTTTTTTATGTAAATAATCTCAGGAATCACTGGTTAAAGTAGGTCACCTTAACACCCTATTTATTGTTTTATATGATTTAAATGCGAAATAAAAACAATTTAATTAAGTAGATTTTAACTTTGGATTACTGCCATCTAGTTGATGTATGTCTTAACTTTAAAAAATAATTAAATTTATTACAGCCATCTATAAGATATTAGCCAATCCTGTTTTTTTTTAAATAGAAACCAATTACAAAAATGATTAGAAATCAACAACGGAGTCCTTTAGGAAATGCTCGACTTTCTGGGGGTGGTATTTCCAGCCAATCATGTTTATGAAGGTAATAATTACACTTACCGAGTACATTCGGTGGACATTAATAACGTCAAAAACGGTTGTATGCACGAGCAACAAAAAGTCCGTGCATTCCTGAGTATATTAATTTGAAGTAATATTGTAGATGTCATTTTTCTGTCTGACGATATATTTTTTTAATTAAAAACAACAACAAAAAATCTATTCCATTCTGATCACAATGCTACAAGTCGTGGCGACGGATCACGTGATAACACTCTGTCTCATCTGTTACCGTGCTGCTGGAACGAGGCGGAGTGCGTATCACGTTAACCGATAGGCTGTATCCAACTGTGGCGAGGTCTGATGGAAAAATATCACCGAACAGTAAAGTGACATCTACGTTTTCAACACCAAATAAGTTCACTTTAAAAAATTTGTACGTGCTTTTACACTTTGTATTTGTGGCACGTTCCAGATTGGAAGATACTCTCACCTGGTGAAAGACCACTATTTATGATTGAAACGTTTGCATGAATGGGTAAAATTTTACTTAAATTGACTAAAATTCATAATATACAGATTTCAGTTATGGGAGTTGGAAAATACTGCCACGTAATATTAATTTCCCGATAATTAATATACGCGTAAAATCCATTATTCGGGACACGCCGTGTTTGGTCACGTCAAAGGCAAATTTTCATTTCACGTAATTGTAACTTTAAATGCATTATTTTCCATCCCCCGGATGTAAATAAGTAGTTGGCTTTTATAGTAAGTGTTATTTAAAAAAAACAATCACGGACAGCAGCAATGCAGCAGCAGAGCCATAGATATATCATTGGCTCATGAACATAAAAAGCCCTGGACATTTGTATGAATGGCATTGAAGCCAAATCTAGAATGAAGGGAAATTGCCTGGCAGCCATCTTGTATGACCAACTTTTCAAAAGATTAGTATGCAAAGTGGTATATAATGATATATTTTGAATTAATTTTGCATTATTACTGCAGTTATAACGGCTTATGATTTTTGTTTTGGTTATTTGATAGGACAGGGAATGGGAATTTTAGTAAAAAAATATTTCAGGTTTTGAAATCATCCCCCGCATCCCGTGGCTTCCAATTTTCCTCGAATAGTTCCGTCTAGGGTTTATCATAAATCAACTCAGTTCCTCAGTTGAGCTGCCAGCTGTTGACAAATTGTTGTGAAGAATGAAAATGAAAATAAGGGAGTCGCTATATGCACAGCGACTAGTCGACAGGGGGCGTGGCCAACATATCCGAGCATACCCGAATGTGTTCCGAGTAAATTGTTTCTCACTGCCCGTCACTGCCTGTGATCAGTGAAACGCGGTGGGCGGTGAAAAGAAACGTCAGAAATCAACAGAAATGGCGTCTTTGAGTGCCGGTTTAGAGTTTAGACCGTCTTTTAGACGTTTCGTTAAGTAATTTCAAAAAGAATTCAGAGACAGGTGTTATCAGTGGATACATTGACAATGAAGTAAATTATGAAGCATGTCTGTGTTCTGTGAACGCGTTGGGGCACTCTTTTTCAACGAGAGACAGTATGAAAAAGAAGTTGGGAGGTAAGTTCTAAACCTTAGGGCCTAGGTCTAGGGTAGGCCTTCCCATTTCTTCAGTTCATAAGCAGCTGCTGATATTTACGAGTTATTCGAAATTAACATTTCCAATCTTTCAGATGCAGTATACACGTTCTGCCCGCCTACAGTGGAGTTCTTTGGGATGCCATTTACATTCGGTATGAATGCGTACAGAGAGTGCGCCCAAGGCCCCCGACTACACCGCCCAAATAACAAGAAGAAAAGAAAGTTGAATTGGTATATTAATACACCCTTGAACCACATCAGCTAGGCCTACTCCCCCTCGTCTTTCAATAGTAGCATTGACAGAGCACCGAGGACTCTCTGGTCCAAGATTAATGTCTATAACCCCAAAATGATCACCATATCGTCGGTGATGTGTTTAAAATAAAATAAAAAGCGATGGGCCTGGGCCTAGGTAAGCTAGGACTAGATTACACCAGGGGCCTTCCTAATATGGCAGTTGCAGCTCCGTCTCATTTAGATTATCACGACAATCACACCAATCACAATTCATCTTTGTGTGTTAAAAAGTGTGCCGTGGCTCGTAACACATCCTCCTGTCGTGTTAGTCTAAAGAAGACCGTGCTCAAAGTGCCAAATTAATTAAAGCCCCTGCAGCTATATCTCATTTCACAATTTTAATTCATATCACACTGGATTATAACCACACTTGTAATTTTATACTAATGTCAACATTGCATAGGCCCTAACAACTTTTGTAAAAGTTAATCATCTGCGTCAAATAAGTTAACCATGGGCAATTTATTTGCCGCACAAATAATAGGCGTCTTATACGTATAAGCCTATTAGACCCTATACCTTGAATTGTTCTTTCAGGCTGATCACCCAAACCATAAGAAGAAGAGGTTCCGAGTTTTGGACTCCAAGAAGCTTGGTTGTCCCGCAACGATGAGTGTGAAACAAATAAAATATTTTCCAGAATTTCCTGTTCCACCTCAAATTGCAGAAAGAGCAAAAACCAAGGTATGATAGTTTCTTTTCTCTGCTTATCCCTACATGGGCAATCACTTTATAACATTATTTTAATGTTTTCACTATAGTTAGATGCAGTGTTGTGTCAGATACTAAGTATCTAGATACAGATACTTGGCAAAATTAGTAGCTAGATACAGATACAAGATACATTGTAAAATTGTATCTGTATCTAGATACATATACTTTTTAAAAGTAACTCACAGATACTCGGATACTTTTCTTCTTTTTTGGGGGAAAACTTAAAAAATATATATATATTATCGAAAACAGCGATTACTTTAATTTCTTAAAGACGGTAGACGTAAACGCCTGTGATTATTTTACATATTTACACTTGCTTGTTTTATTCGTTGCCCAAAAAGATATTGGCAAATTGGCCTGCAAGCGGTGATACTCGCGAGTACCCGGGTAGCATATTACTACCCGGGTACCCGACGCCCCTTGGATAAATTAAAAATACGTGAACTATGTGTAACTTGATTACTTTGGGTTCTGATGGAAAATTAAAAAAAAAAAAATTATTCATTATTTTTATTTTATTTTTTAAATTCATTTTTTATATACGGGGGTACCCTGGTACTCGGTTACTCAGGTTAGGACCCATGTATATAAACTGCTATAAAATATTATACACTAGATGGACAAAGGTACCACTAGCTGAATCTGTGTCATGAATCTGTGAGAAAACTTTAAAATTAACTAGAGAAAATCGGTAAAGAAGTTCACTTCTCTTTCACTCTATAAATGCTGGCGTCCCACAGGGATCAGTTCTATCTCCGACTTTGTTTTTGTTGCACATCAATGACCTTTTGACATGTGCACCGATTCATTGTTACGCGGATGACAGTGCAGTTCATGATAGCTTTTTGTTTGACAAGCCCCCAAAGGGCACACAAACTCCAACGGCTCGGAGGGCTTTGAAGCAGAGAATGGACGGTTATCTCGAGAGTATTTCCTCCTGGGGTAAAAATAATCTCGTCGAATTTAATGTTTCAAAGACCCAATCCTGTCTGATTACGTCTAAAAGGGATCCAAATGATAATCTAGTCTCCTTCAACGGAAGCAATCTTCCGAACAGGCCTTCCATTGATATGCTTGGTGTAACTATAAGTGACCAGCTCAGGTACGGGAGCTCCATCGAAGCCAGAGTAAAGCTGGCCTCTCAGAAGCTGGGCGTACTGTACAGGGCCCGCAGATACTTTAATAGTACACAACTGCTGACCCTGTACAAATCGCAAGTGCGCCCTACTGTCGAATTTGGCAGCCATCTCTGGTCCGGAGCCCCTAAATACCTGAAAAAAACCCTTGACTCTGTGCAAAAACGGGCGGTCCGTTTGATAGATTCCCCAATCTTAACAGACGGACTGCAATCTTTAGAGCACAGGCGTCAGGTAGGTATGCTGTCCTTGTTCTATCGGTATTACAATGTAAGATGCTCTGAGGAACTAGCGTCATTGATCCCTTCGGCACCGGTGCGTAGTCGGGATACACGCCAAACGCGCGCCCAACATTTGTACACGGTTGACATTTGTCACATGAGAACGGGTCGCTTCTACGATTCGTTCTTAAGTTCAACAGCTCGGCTGTGGAACGAACTGCCGGCCTCTGTGTTTCCTCCCTCCTACAACATGGGACTCTTCAAGACCCATGTTCACTCCTTCCTCTCCACAAAAAGACCCTCCACACAGCATCCCCAAAGATGACATAGACCCTGAGGGAAATTATTTTCTTCAGGGCCTCCTGTGTGGAGTTAATATAAAAAAAAAACTTCGAAAATAAAGTATCTGAAAGTATCTGAGGTGTCAGATACTAGTAAAAATGTATCTAGATACAGATACAGTTATAGAAATATAGCTAGATACAGATACACAAAAATGTATCTAGATACTTCACAACACTGGTTAGATGCAAGGTTATACAAATACCGTTTTGGACAACACACATTTGTTTAGAAGGAAATGTGGTGGGAATACGCAACTTCCCATCGCTTACTTAAACCCATTTTCAACATTCGTATCTATTAAATTTGACTGTGCTGCCATGGTAGATGTCAGCACAGTACCATGGCCGGAAATATGATTCCCAGGGCCTCAACACTGCAAAATAGAAAGTGTGAAGCATACTTCCCTGTGCCCTTCAGGAAATCAGATATTTTTTTGTTGAAAATATTATTTTATATTTTTTACTGCCTACCAAACCAATAATTACTGTTTTTGTAGGGTTCTGTTATTTTTATTTATAGTAAAACATCGTGGCTTGTTTTCAGATTCTGAAACAAGTGAAGGCAGCCCTTCAATCCACCAGCCCACCTAAATGTGTGCTACGTTATTACGTCTTGGCAGTCGGAGAAGCGAGCCACAACCACAGCAGAGACGCGGCCAAGATGACCCAAGAAATTCATCCTGACCTGATACAGGAGATCAACAGGCTTGTTGAAGCTGGAGTTTCCTCAGTACGAGATGTGTCTCTATTGTTGGAGCAATTTATTAAACATAAATTTCAGGATGGGGCAGAACCTGATCGGCTCAATTCAGGATTTATCTGTCATGTTTTTAAAGGGGTTTGTTCCCTCAATGTTTATATTTCCTTTGTGTGGTGTAATATATTATTTTCCATTAATAAAATAATATCAAATTTTATTTTATTTTTTTATTGGTTTTCAAGCTACAATCCCGTTAAACTGCAATAAAGCAGTTTGTCAACAGGATGTTAATGATCAATTACCTACATACACACATACTATAACTATACAATTAACACACCTAAATTAATATAAACTATCTCTATTTAGTAACCATTGTTTCAGCATATATCTCAATCTGTTTGTAGAATCGCAATATTTTACATTAATGGGTAACATGTTAAGCATTTTTGGCACGTTAAATTCTAGGGTTCGCCATCCGTATTTATTATTATATTTTGGAACAAGCATTCCTTCAATCTTTGTAAACCTTGTATTATATTCATGTTCCACTTTCTTTTTATAATCAGACTCAGATATATGTTGAATCAATATTTTGTACCATAATAAGGCCTGCACCGGTAATATTGTTAAATTCCGATACCACAATGATATGTTTCGTCTCTGTGAAAAAATATGTTTTTGAGCTAATAACTTAACCATAGAATTTTGTACTGATTGCAGGTGGTTTAAAAGAGTGACCCCAAGTAGTTAAACCATACCGTAAAGTTGATTCTGCGAGTGATAAGTAAATAATTTTTAAAATATTCACCGGAACGAAACATTTCAGTTTGTATATCCTACCCACTATCGCTCTCAGCCGCTTGGAAGTTTTGTTTATTTGTGTATCCCATTTGAAATGACAATCAACAGTCACCCCCAAATAAACGTATTCATTTACCAGTTCAATACTTTCACACATACAGGGCTGTAAAATGTTTTGATGAATACATATAAATTTATGTGAAATTATTTTAGGCATGATCTGAAATGAAGCATGTGGAGACCGTATGTGCATCAATTTAGTTTTCTTGGTATTAATGATTAGACCTGCGTCATGTGACCATTTTATCAGGGACGTAAAGTCATGTTGCATATATTTAATCGCAATGGATAATTGTTCATCGGATATGACAAGAGCAGTGTCGTCAGCATATACAAAGTGTCTTACATATTTAAATATTTTTTTCATTATTGATACAAATATAATATAAAGGGTTGGACCCAAAATCGACCCCTGCGGGACATCCAGCGTAGATTTTTTTCTCCAGCTCATTTTTTCTAATATATTTACACAGATATGTCTATTAAATAAATATTTTTTAAACAAATTAAGTAGGTTACCTCTAATTCCAATTGCTTCTAAGATTTTTAATAATTTCTATGGGTCAATTGTATCAAACGCTTTGGAGTTATCTATAAATAGTACTAAAACATGTCTTTTATGGTTTAATTCATTATTAATATAATTTGAAAAATCCTGTAATAAATTCTCTGTGCTTTTTTTCTTTTGAAAGCCATATTGTTTTTGGTCTATAATGCTAAATTTTTCTAAGTAAGTATATGAATCAATGAATTGCCCAACTTCCTTCATTGCTCACTTATCCTTCAACATACTATATGGCATCCAAATTTTCACATAGACTCCAAATAATGCTAGTTTTACTTTCCCATAGGTGTACTGTTTTGTAATGTAAAAAGATTAGATACTTAGAGTATATATAGGCCTAGTACGAATCTGTACAAAAGTTGAACATAGGGCCTACCACAAGTCTTTTATTGTCCAAAAGTTAATTATATTTGCAGGAATTAGAATGTGGTTGCCATACCAAACAGTCTTTATTAAGGCTTTGGAATCGACTTTATGATATTGGCCCTATAGTAATGTAATCTAACTAAATGAAATCAAGGTGCAAGAATAAGGAAGTTGAGTCCATTTTTTTTATTTATTTTTATCAATGTTCGCATTCAAACTTAAATACTGGTATTTTTTTTTTTTTTTAAAGTTTGTTTTCATCGATGTTTTATCATTTATTCATTTATTATTTTATTCATTTATCAATGTTCGCATTCAAACTTAAATACTGGTATTTTTTTTTTTTAAAGTTTGTTTTCATAATTAAATTAATTCTCAAAGTTTAAATTTTATTAAGCCCGCCAAAACGAGCGGAATCCGAGCGGTAAGAGGCGGGGTGTGGGTGTGACGTCATTCGAACTGTGAAAACCACGTCGCTTAAGCATTTTGTATGGAAAAATTTTTAATTCTTCAACAAGGAATTCCAGTAATTTTTTTACCAATGTTAACCGTCTATTAGAATTGATGTTATTAAAAAAAAAAATTGATTAAGATTTCATAGTTAAAATAATATTTTAAGTTAGAATATTAGCTTTTCCCGCCCGGTACGGTACTTGTACGGTATTGCCGTCGCTATTTGTTGACGTGCCCCGCGCAAATTCGGGACCACCGCGCAGAAAAGTAAAGACCAAAAGTAAAATAACGGTATACAGCCCAGTTCACTGTGAGACTTTTCTGGGCGGCCGGCGGCCTGAAGTGTATCACATGTTATGTGACATGTATAATAATAAAAACTTCTAAGTTATGCAATAAACAACATATTATTATAAAGCACTATACGAATATGTATCTTTAGAAACCCATTTCATATAATGATAACAACAAATACGTACATATACACGCTTTTTCAAGAACGTTTAACTAATTCTAAGAATAATAATGTAGAAATATATTTATATATTTAGAATCGATATTTTTTGATCTACATGAACATATTTTTTATAAGTCAAAATATTTTTCACTCAACTTCCTTATTGACTCGCGCCTACCAAAACTGCAAACTACACAACTTCTTAGCTAAGCAGCAAACCAGAACTCGAATATTAAGGCGCAATTGCTCGCGCCTACCAAATCATGAAACCGCAATCTACACAACTTCTTAGCTAAGCAGCAAACCAGAACTCTAATATTAAGGCGCAATTGCTCGCGCCGACCAAAACACGATTCCGCAATCTACACAACTTCTTAGCTAAGCAGAAAACCAGAACTCGAATATTAAGGCGCAATTGCTCGCGCCTACCAAATCATGAATCCGCAATCTACACAACTTCTTAGCTAAGCAGCAAACCAGAACTCGAATATTAAGGCGCAATTGCTCGCGCCTACCAAATCATGAAACCGCAATCTACACAACTTCTTAGCTAAGCAGCAAACCAGAACTCTAATATTAAGGCGCAATTGCTCGCGCCGACCAAAACACGATTCCGCAATCTACACAACTTCTTAGCTAAGCAGAAAACCAGAACTCGAATATTAAGGCGCAATTGCTCGCGCCTACCAAATCATGAATCCGCAATCTACACAACTTCTTAGCTAAGCAGCAAACCAGAACTCTAATATTAAGGCGCAATTGCTCGCGCCGACCAAAACACGATTCCGCAATCTACACAACTTCTTAGCTAAGCAGCAAACCAGAACTCGAATATTAAGGCGCAATTGCTCGCGCCTACCAAATCATGAAACCGCAATCTACACAACTTCTTAGCTAAGCAGCAAACCAGAACTCTAATATTAAGGCGCAATTGCTCGCGCCGACCAAAACACGATTCCGCAATCTACACAACTTCTTAGCTAAGCAGCAAACCAGAACTCTAATATTAAGGCGCAATTGCTCGCGCCTACCAAATCATGAATCCGCAATCTACACAACTTCTTAGCTAAGCAGCAAACCAGAACTCGAATATTAAGGCGCAATTGCTCGCGCCTACCAAATCATGAATCCGCAATCTACACAACTTCTTAGCTAAGCAGCAAACCAGAACTTGATTATTAAGGCGCAATTGCTCGCGCCTACCAAATCATGAATCCGCAATCTACACAACTTCTTAGCTAAGCAGCAAACCAGAACTCGAATATTAAGGCGCAATTGCTCGCGCCTACCAAATCATGAAACCGCAATCTACACAACTTCTTAGCTAAGCAGCAAACCAGAACTCTAATATTAAGGCGCAATTGCTCGCGCCTACCAAATCATGAATCCGCAATCTACACAACTTCTTAGCTAAGCAGCAAATCAGAACTCGATTATTAAGGCGCAATTGCTCGCGCCTACCAAATCATGAATCCGCAATCTACACAACTTCTTAGCTAAGCAGAAAACCAGAACTCTAATATTAAGGCGCAATTGCTCGCGCCTACCAAATCATGAATCCGCAATCTACACAACTTCTTAGCTTAGCAGCAAACCAGAACTCGAATATTAAGGCACAATTGCTCGCGCCTACCAAATCATGAATCCGCAATCTACACAACTTCTTAGCTAAGCAGCAAACCAGAACTCTAATATTAAGGCGCAATTGCTCGCGCCTACCAAATCATGAATCCGCAATCTACACAACTTCTTAGCTAAGCAGCAAACCAGAACTCGAATATTAAGGCGCAATTGCTCGCGCCTACCAAATCATGAATCCGCAATCTACACAACTTCTTAGCTAAGCAGCAAACCAGAACTCGATTATTAAGGCGCAATTGCTCGCGCCTACCAAATCATGAATCCGCAATCTACACAACTTCTTAGCTAAGCAGCAAACCAGAACTCTAATATTAAGGCGCAATTGCTCGCGCCGACCAAAACACGATTCCGCAATCTACACAACTTCTTAGCTAAGCAGAAAACCAGAACTCGAATATTAAGGCGCAATTGCTCGCGCCTACCAAATCATGAATCCGCAATCTACACAACTTCTTAGCTAAGCAGCAAACCAGAACTCTAATATTAAGGCGCAATTGCTCGCGCCGACCAAAACACGATTCCGCAATCTACACAACTTCTTAGCTAAGCAGCAAACCAGAACTCGAATATTAAGGCGCAATTGCTCGCGCCTACCAAATCATGAAACCGCAATCTACACAACTTCTTAGCTAAGCAGCAAACCAGAACTCTAATATTAAGGCGCAATTGCTCGCGCCGACCAAAACACGATTCTGCAATCTACACAACTTCTTAGCTAAGCAGCAAACCAGAACTCGAATATTAAGGCGCAATTGCTCGCGCCTACCAAATCATGAAACCGCAATCTACACAACTTCTTAGCTAAGCAGCAAACCAGAACTCTAATATTAAGGCGCAATTGCTCGCGCCGACCAAAACACGATTCCGCAATCTACACAACTTCTTAGCTAAGCAGAAAACCAGAACTCGAATATTAAGGCGCAATTGCTCGCGCCTACCAAATCATGAATCCGCAATCTACACAACTTCTTAGCTAAGCAGCAAACCAGAACTCTAATATTAAGGCGCAATTGCTCGCGCCGACCAAAACACGATTCCGCAATCTACACAACTTCTTAGCTAAGCAGCAAACCAGAACTCGAATATTAAGGCGCAATTGCTCGCGCCTACCAAATCATGAAACCGCAATCTACACAACTTCTTAGCTAAGCAGCAAACCAGAACTCTAATATTAAGGCGCAATTGCTCGCGCCGACCAAAACACGATTCCGCAATCTACACAACTTCTTAGCTAAGCAGCAAACCAGAACTCGAATATTAAGGCGCAATTGCTCGCGCCTACCAAATCATGAAACCGCAATCTACACAACTTCTTAGCTAAGCAGCAAACCAGAACTCTAATATTAAGGCGCAATTGCTCGCGCCGACCAAAACACGATTCCGCAATCTACACAACTTCTTAGCTAAGCAGCAAACCAGAACTCGAATATTAAGGTGCAATTGCTCGCGCCTACCAAATCATGAAACCGCAATCTACACAACTTCTTAGTTAGCAGCAAACCAGAACTCTAATATTAAGGCGCAATTGCTCGCGCCGACCAAAACACGATTCCGCAATCTACACAACTTCTTAGCTAAGCAGAAAACCAGAACTCGAATATTAAGGCGCAATTGCTCGCGCCTACCAAATCATGAATCCGCAATCTACACAACTTCTTAGCTAAGCAGCAAACCAGAACTCTAATATTAAGGCGCAATTGCTCGCGCCGACCAAAACACGATTCCGCAATCTACACAACTTCTTAGCTAAGCAGCAAACCAGAACTCGAATATTAAGGCGCAATTGCTCGCGCCTACCAAATCATGAAACCGCAATCTACACAACTTCTTAGCTAAGCAGCAAACCAGAACTCTAATATTAAGGCGCAATTGCTCGCGCCGACCAAAACACGATTCCGCAATCTACACAACTTCTTAGCTAAGCAGCAAACCAGAACTCTAATATTAAGGCGCAATTGCTCGCGCCTACCAAATCATGAAACCGCAATCTACACAACTTCTTAGCTAAGCAGCAAACCAGAACTCTAATATTAAGGCGCAATTGCTCGCGCCGACCAAAACACGATTCCGCAATCTACACAACTTCTTAGCTAAGCAGAAAACCAGAACTCTAATATTAAGGCGCAATTGCTCGCGCCTACCAAATCATGAATCCGCAATCTACACAACTTCTTAGCTAAGCAGCAAACCAGAACTCGATTATTAAGGCGCAATTGCTCGCGCCTACCAAATCATGAATCCGCAATCTACACAACTTCTTAGCTAAGCAGCAAACCAGAACTCTAATATTAAGGCGCAATTGCTCGCGCCTACCAAATCATGAATCCGCAATCTACACAACTTCTTAGCTAAGCAGCAAACCAGAACTTGATTATTAAGGCGCAATTGCTCGCGCCTACCAAATCATGAATCCGCAATCTACACAACTTCTTAGCTAAGCAGCAAACCAGAACTCGAATATTAAGGCGCAATTGCTCGCGCCTACCAAATCATGAAACCGCAATCTACACAACTTCTTAGCTAAGCAGCAAACCAGAACTCTAATATTAAGGCGCAATTGCTCGCGCCGACCAAAACACGATTCCGCAATCTACACAACTTCTTAGCTAAGCAGAAAACCAGAACTCGAATATTAAGGCGCAATTGCTCGCGCCTACCAAATCATGAATCCGCAATCTACACAACTTCTTAGCTAAGCAGCAAACCAGAACTCTAATATTAAGGCGCAATTGCTCGCGCCGACCAAAACACGATTCCGCAATCTACACAACTTCTTAGCTAAGCAGCAAACCAGAACTCGAATATTAAGGCGCAATTGCTCGCGCCTACCAAATCATGAAACCGCAATCTACACAACTTCTTAGCTAAGCAGCAAACCAGAACTCTAATATTAAGGCGCAATTGCTCGCGCCGACCAAAACACGATTCCGCAATCTACACAACTTCTTAGCTAAGCAGCAAACCAGAACTCGAATATTAAGGCGCAATTGCTCGCGCCTACCAAATCATGAAACCGCAATCTACACAACTTCTTAGCTAAGCAGCAAACCAGAACTCTAATATTAAGGCGCAATTGCTCGCGCCGACCAAAACACGATTCCGCAATCTACACAACTTCTTAGCTAAGCAGAAAACCAGAACTCTAATATTAAGGCGCAATTGCTCGCGCCTACCAAATCATGAATCCGCAATCTACACAACTTCTTAGCTAAGCAGCAAACCAGAACTCGATTATTAAGGCGCAATTGCTCGCGCCTACCAAATCATGAATCCGCAATCTACACAACTTCTTAGCTAAGCAGCAAACCAGAACTCTAATATTAAGGCGCAATTGCTCGCGCCTACCAAATCATGAATCCGCAATCTACACAACTTCTTAGCTAAGCAGCAAACCAGAACTTGATTATTAAGGCGCAATTGCTCGCGCCTACCAAATCATGAATCCGCAATCTACACAACTTCTTAGCTAAGCAGCAAACCAGAACTCGAATATTAAGGCGCAATTGCTCGCGCCTACCAAATCATGAAACCGCAATCTACACAACTTCTTAGCTAAGCAGCAAACCAGAACTCTAATATTAAGGCGCAATTGCTCGCGCCGACCAAAACACGATTCCGCAATCTACACAACTTCTTAGCTAAGCAGCAAACCAGAACTCGAATATTAAGGCGCAATTGCTCGCGCCTACCAAATCATGAAACCGCAATCTACACAACTTCTTAGCTAAGCAGCAAACCAGAACTATAATATTAAGGCGCAATTGCTCGCGCCGACCAAAACACGATTCCGCAATCTACACAACTTCTTAGCTAAGCAGAAAACCAGAACTCTAATATTAAGGCGCAATTGCTCGCGCCTACCAAATCATGAATCTGCAATCTACACAACTTCTTAGCTTAGCAGCAAACCAGAACTCGAATATTAAGGCGCAATTGCTCGCGCCTACCAAATCATGAATCCGCAATCTACACAACTTCTTAGCTAAGCAGCAAACCAGAACTCTAATATTAAGGCGCAATTGCTCGCGCCTACCAAATCATGAATCCGCAATCTACACAACTTCTTAGCTAAGCAGCAAACCAGAACTCGAATATTAAGGCGCAATTGCTCGCGCCTACCAAATCATGAATCCGCAATCTACACAACTTCTTAGCTAAGCAGCAAACCAGAATTCTAATATTAAGGCGCAATTGCTCGCGCCTACCAAATCATGAATCCGCAATCTACTCAACTTCTTAGCTAAGCAGCAAACCAGAACTCTAATATTAAGGCGCAATTGCTCGCGCCTACCAAATCATGAATCCGCAATCTACACAACTTCTTAGCTAAGCAGCAAACCAGAACTCGAATATTAAGGCGCAATTGCTCGCGCCTACCAAATCATGAATCAGCAATCTACACAACTTCTTAGCTAAGCAGCAAACCAGAACTCTAATATTAAGGCGCAATTGCTCGCGCCTACCAAATCATGAATCCGCAATCTACACAACTTTTTAGCTAAGCAGCAAACCAGAACTCGAATATTAAGGCGCAATTGCTCGCGCCTACCAAATCATGAATCCGCAATCTACACAACTTCTTAGCTAAGCAGCAAACCAGAACTCTAATATTAAGGCGCAATTGCTCGCGCCTACCAAATCATGAATCCGCAATCTACACAACTTCTTAGCTAAGCAGCAAACCAGAACTCTAATATTAAGGCGCAATTGCTCGCGCCGACCAAAACACGATTCCGCAATCTACACAACTTCTTAGCTTAGCAGCAAACCAGAACTCGAATATTAAGGCGCAATTGCTCGCGCCTACCAAATCATGAAACCGCAATCTACACAACTTCTTAGCTAAGCAGCAAACCAGAACTCTAATATTAAGGCGCAATTGCTCGCGCCGACCAAAACACGATTCCGCGATCTACACAACTTCTTAGCTAAGCAGAAAACCAGAACTCGAATATTAAGGCGCAATTGCTCGCGCCTACCAAATCATGAATCCGCAATCTACACAACTTCTTAGCTAAGCAGCAAACCAGAATTCTAATATCAAGGCGCAATTGCTCGCGCCTACCAAATCGTGAATCCGCAATCTACACAACTTCTTAGCTAAGCAGCAAACCAGAACTCGATTATTAAGGCGCAATTGCTCGCGCCTACCAAATGATGAATCCGCAATCTACACAACTTCTTAGCTAAGCAGCAAACCAGAACTCTAATATTAAGGCGCAATTGCTCGCGCCTACCAAATCATGAATCCGCAATCTACACAACTTCTTAGCTAAGCAGCAAACCAGAACTCGAATATTAAGGCGCAATTGCTCGCGCCTACCAAATCATGAAACCGCAATCTACACAACTTCTTAGCTAAGCAGCAAACCAGAACTCTAATATTAAGGCGCAATTGCTCGCGCCGACCAAAACACGATTCCGCAATCTACACAACTTCTTAGCTAAGCAGAAAACCAGAACTCTAATATAAAGGCGCAATTGCTCGCGCCTACCAAATCATGAATCCGCAATCTACACAACTTCTTAGCTTAGCAGCAAACCAGAACTCGAATATTAAGGCGCAATTGCTCGCGCCTACCAAATCATGAATCCGCAATCTACACAACTTCTTAGCTAAGCAGCAAATCAGAACTCGATTATTAAGGCGCAATTGCTCGCGCCTACCAAATCATGAATCCGCAATCTACACAACTTCTTAGCTAAGCAGCAAATCAGAACTCGATTATTAAGGCGCAATTGCTCGCGCCTACCAAATCATGAATCCGCAATCTACACAACTTCTTAGCTAAGCAGCAAACCAGAACTCGATTATTAAGGCGCAATTGCTCGCGCCTACCAAATGATGAATCCGCAATCTACACAACTTCTTAGCTAAGCAGCAAACCAGAACTCTAATATTAAGGCGCAATTGCTCGCGCCTACCAAATCATGAATCCGCAATCTACACAACTTCTTAGCTAAGCAGCAAACCAGAACTCGATTATTAAGGCGCAATTGCTCGCGCCTACCAAATCATGAATCCGCAATCTACACAACTTCTTAGCTAAGCAGCAAACCAGAACTCTAATATCAAGGCGCAATTGCTCGCGCCTACCAAATCACGAATCCGCAATCTACACAACTTCTTAGCTAAGCAGCAAACCAGAACTCTAATATTAAGGCGCAATTGCTCGCGCCTACCAAATCATGAATCCGCAATCTACACAACTTCTTAGCTTAGCAGCAAACCAGAACTCGAATATTAAGGCACAATTGCTCGCGCCTACCAAATCATGAATCCGCAATCTACACAACTTCTTAGCTAAGCAGCAAACCAGAACTCTAATATTAAGGCGCAATTGCTCGCGCCTACCAAATCATGAATCCGCAATCTACACAACTTCTTAGCTAAGCAGCAAACCAGAACTCGAATATTAAGGCGCAATTGCTCGCGCCTACCAAATCATGAAACCGCAATCTACACAACTTCTTAGCTAAGCAGCAAACCAGAACTCTAATATTAAGGCGCAATTGCTCGCGCCGACCAAAACACGATTCCGCAATCTACACAACTTCTTAGCTAAGCAGAAAACCAGAACTCGAATATTAAGGCGCAATTGCTCGCGCCTACCAAATCATGAATCCGCAATCTACACAACTTCTTAGCTAAGCAGCAAACCAGAACTCGAATATTAAGGCGCAATTGCTCGCGCCTACCAAATCATGAATCCGCAATCTACACAACTTCTTAGCTAAGCAGCAAACCAGAACTCTTATATTAAGGCGCAATTGCTCGCGCCGACCAAAACACGATTCCGCAATCTACACAACTTCTTAGCTAAGCAGAAAACCAGAACTCGAATATTAAGGCGCAATTGCTCGCGCCTACCAAATCATGAATCCGCAATCTACACAACTTCTTAGCTAAGCAGCAAACCAGAACTCTAATATTAAGGCGCAATTGCTCGCGCCGACCAAAACACGATTCCGCAATCTACACAACTTCTTAGCTAAGCAGCAAACCAGAACTCGAATATTAAGGCGCAATTGCTCGCGCCTACCAAATCATGAAACCGCAATCTACACAACTTCTTAGCTAAGCAGCAAACCAGAACTCTAATATTAAGGCGCAATTGCTCGCGCCGACCAAAACACGATTCTGCAATCTACACAACTTCTTAGCTAAGCAGCAAACCAGAACTCGAATATTAAGGCGCAATTGCTCGCGCCTACCAAATCATGAAACCGCAATCTACACAACTTCTTAGCTAAGCAGCAAACCAGAACTCTAATATTAAGGCGCAATTGCTCGCGCCGACCAAAACACGATTCCGCAATCTACACAACTTCTTAGCTAAGCAGAAAACCAGAACTCGAATATTAAGGCGCAATTGCTCGCGCCTACCAAATCATGAATCCGCAATCTACACAACTTCTTAGCTAAGCAGCAAACCAGAACTCTAATATTAAGGCGCAATTGCTCGCGCCGACCAAAACACGATTCCGCAATCTACACAACTTCTTAGCTAAGCAGCAAACCAGAACTCGAATATTAAGGCGCAATTGCTCGCGCCTACCAAATCATGAAACCGCAATCTACACAACTTCTTAGCTAAGCAGCAAACCAGAACTCTAATATTAAGGCGCAATTGCTCGCGCCGACCAAAACACGATTCCGCAATCTACACAACTTCTTAGCTAAGCAGCAAACCAGAACTCGAATATTAAGGCGCAATTGCTCGCGCCTACCAAATCATGAAACCGCAATCTACACAACTTCTTAGCTAAGCAGCAAACCAGAACTCTAATATTAAGGCGCAATTGCTCGCGCCGACCAAAACACGATTCCGCAATCTACACAACTTCTTAGCTAAGCAGCAAACCAGAACTCGAATATTAAGGTGCAATTGCTCGCGCCTACCAAATCATGAAACCGCAATCTACACAACTTCTTAGTTAGCAGCAAACCAGAACTCTAATATTAAGGCGCAATTGCTCGCGCCGACCAAAACACGATTCCGCAATCTACACAACTTCTTAGCTAAGCAGAAAACCAGAACTCGAATATTAAGGCGCAATTGCTCGCGCCTACCAAATCATGAATCCGCAATCTACACAACTTCTTAGCTAAGCAGCAAACCAGAACTCTAATATTAAGGCGCAATTGCTCGCGCCGACCAAAACACGATTCCGCAATCTACACAACTTCTTAGCTAAGCAGCAAACCAGAACTCGAATATTAAGGCGCAATTGCTCGCGCCTACCAAATCATGAAACCGCAATCTACACAACTTCTTAGCTAAGCAGCAAACCAGAATTCTAATATTAAGGCGCAATTGCTCGCGCCGACCAAAACACGATTCCGCAATCTACACAACTTCTTAGCTAAGCAGCAAACCAGAACTCTAATATTAAGGCGCAATTGCTCGCGCCTACCAAATCATGAAACCGCAATCTACACAACTTCTTAGCTAAGCAGCAAACCAGAACTCTAATATTAAGGCGCAATTGCTCGCGCCGACCAAAACACGATTCCGCAATCTACACAACTTCTTAGCTAAGCAGAAAACCAGAACTCTAATATTAAGGCGCAATTGCTCGCGCCTACCAAATCATGAATCCGCAATCTACACAACTTCTTAGCTAAGCAGCAAACCAGAACTCGATTATTAAGGCGCAATTGCTCGCGCCTACCAAATCATGAATCCGCAATCTACACAACTTCTTAGCTAAGCAGCAAACCAGAACTCTAATATTAAGGCGCAATTGCTCGCGCCTACCAAATCATGAATCCGCAATCTACACAACTTCTTAGCTAAGCAGCAAACCAGAACTTGATTATTAAGGCGCAATTGCTCGCGCCTACCAAATCATGAATCCGCAATCTACACAACTTCTTAGCTAAGCAGCAAACCAGAACTCGAATATTAAGGCGCAATTGCTCGCGCCTACCAAATCATGAAACCGCAATCTACACAACTTCTTAGCTAAGCAGCAAACCAGAACTCTAATATTAAGGCGCAATTGCTCGCGCCGACCAAAACACGATTCCGCAATCTACACAACTTCTTAGCTAAGCAGAAAACCAGAACTCGAATATTAAGGCGCAATTGCTCGCGCCTACCAAATCATGAATCCGCAATCTACACAACTTCTTAGCTAAGCAGCAAACCAGAACTCTAATATTAGGGCGCAATTGCTCGCGCCGACCAAAACACGATTCCGCAATCTACACAACTTCTTAGCTAAGCAGCAAACCAGAACTCGAATATTAAGGCGCAATTGCTCGCGCCTACCAAATCATGAAACCGCAATCTACACAACTTCTTAGCTAAGCAGCAAACCAGAACTCTAATATTAAGGCGCAATTGCTCGCGCCGACCAAAACACGATTCCGCAATCTACACAACTTCTTAGCTAAGCAGCAAACCAGAACTCGAATATTAAGGCGCAATTGCTCGCGCCTACCAAATCATGAAACCGCAATCTACACAACTTCTTAGCTAAGCAGCAAACCAGAACTCTAATATTAAGGCGCAATTGCTCGCGCCGACCAAAACACGATTCCGCAATCTACACAACTTCTTAGCTAAGCAGAAAACCAGAACTCTAATATTAAGGCGCAATTGCTCGCGCCTACCAAATCATGAATCCGCAATCTACACAACTTCTTAGCTAAGCAGCAAACCAGAACTCGATTATTAAGGCGCAATTGCTCGCGCCTACCAAATCATGAATCCGCAATCTACACAACTTCTTAGCTAAGCAGCAAACCAGAACTCTAATATTAAGGCGCAATTGCTCGCGCCTACCAAATCATGAATCCGCAATCTACACAACTTCTTAGCTAAGCAGCAAACCAGAACTTGATTATTAAGGCGCAATTGCTCGCGCCTACCAAATCATGAATCCGCAATCTACACAACTTCTTAGCTAAGCAGCAAACCAGAACTCGAATATTAAGGCGCAATTGCTCGCGCCTACCAAATCATGAAACCGCAATCTACACAACTTCTTAGCTAAGCAGCAAACCAGAACTCTAATATTAAGGCGCAATTGCTCGCGCCGACCAAAACACGATTCCGCAATCTACACAACTTCTTAGCTAAGCAGCAAACCAGAACTCGAATATTAAGGCGCAATTGCTCGCGCCTACCAAATCATGAAACCGCAATCTACACAACTTCTTAGCTAAGCAGCAAACCAGAACTCTAATATTAAGGCGCAATTGCTCGCGCCGACCAAAACACGATTCCGCAATCTACACAACTTCTTAGCTAAGCAGAAAACCAGAACTCTAATATTAAGGCGCAATTGCTCGCGCCTACCAAATCATGAATCCGCAATCTACACAACTTCTTAGCTTAGCAGCAAACCAGAACTCGAATATTAAGGCGCAATTGCTCGCGCCTACCAAATCATGAATCCGCAATCTACACAACTTCTTAGCTAAGCAGCAAACCAGAACTCTAATATTAAGGCGCAATTGCTCGCGCCTACCAAATCATGAAACCGCAATCTACACAACTTCTTAGCTAAGCAGCAAACCAGAACTCTAATATTAAGGCGCAATTGCTCGCGCCGACCAAAACACGATTCCGCAATCTACACAACTTCTTAGCTAAGCAGCAAACCAGAACTCGAATATTAAGGCGCAATTGCTCGCGCCTACCAAATCATGAAACCGCAATCTACACAACTTCTTAGCTAAGCAGCAAACCAGAACTCTAATATTAAGGCGCAATTGCTCGCGCCGACCAAAACACGATTCCGCAATCTACACAACTTCTTAGCTAAGCAGAAAACCAGAACTCTAATATTAAGGCGCAATTGCTCGCGCCTACCAAATCATGAATCCGCAATCTACACAACTTCTTAGCTTAGCAGCAAACCAGAACTCGAATATTAAGGCGCAATTGCTCGCGCCTACCAAATCATGAATCCGCAATCTACACAACTTCTTAGCTAAGCAGCAAATCAGAACTCGATTATTAAGGCGCAATTGCTCGCGCCTACCAAATCATGAATCCGCAATCTACACAACTTCTTAGCTAAGCAGCAAACCAGAACTCTAATATTAAGGCGCAATTGCTCGCGCCTACCAAATCATGAATCCGCAATCTACACAACTTCTTAGCTAAGCAGCAAACCAGAACTCGAATATTAAGGCGCAATTGCTCGCGCCTACCAAATCATGAATCCGCAATCTACACAACTTCTTAGCTAAGCAGCAAACCAGAACTCTAATATTAAGGCGCAATTGCTCGCGCCTACCAAATCATGAATCCGCAATCTACACAACTTCTTAGCTAAGCAGCAAACCAGAACTCGAATATTAAGGCGCAATTGCTCGCGCCTACCAAATCATGAATCCGCAATCTACACAACTTCTTAGCTAAGCAGCAAACCAGAACTCTAATATTAAGGCGCAATTGCTCGCGCCTACCAAATCATGAATCCGCAATCTACACAACTTCTTAGCTAAGCAGCAAACCAGAACTCTAATATTAAGGCGCAATTGCTCGCGCCGACCAAAACACGATTCCGCAATCTACACAACTTCTTAGCTTAGCAGCAAACCAGAACTCGAATATTAAGGCGCAATTGCTCGCGCCTACCAAATCATGAAACCGCAATCTACACAACTTCTTAGCTAAGCAGCAAACCAGAACTCTAATATTAAGGCGCAATTGCTCGCGCCGACCAAAACACGATTCCGCAATCTACACAACTTCTTAGCTAAGCAGAAAACCAGAACTCGAATATTAAGGCGCAATTGCTCGCGCCTACCAAATCATGAATCCGCAATCTACACAACTTCTTAGCTAAGCAGCAAACCAGAACTCTAATATTAAGGCGCAATTGCTCGCGCCTACCAAATCATGAATCCGCAATCTACACAACTTCTTAGCTAAGCAGCAAACCAGAACTCTAATATTAAGGCGCAATTGCTCACGCCTACCAAATCATGAATCCGCAATCTACACAACTTCTTAGCTAAGCAGCAAACCAGAACTCGAATATTAAGGTGCAATTGCTCGCGCCTACCAAATCATGAATCCGCAATCTACACAACTTCTTAGCTAAGCAGCAAACCAGAACTCGATTATTAAGGCGCAATTGCTCGCGCCTACCAAATCATGAATCCGCAATCTACACAACTTCTTAGCTAAGCATCAAACCAGAACTCTAATATTAAGGCGCAATTGCTCGCGCCTACCAAATCATGAATCCGCAATCTACACAACTTCTTAGCTAAGCAGCAAACCAGAACTCTAATATTAAGGCGCAATTGCTCGCGCCGACCAAAACACGATTCCGCAATCTACACAACTTCTTAGCTAAGCAGCAAACCAGAACTCGAATATTAAGGCGCAATTGCTCGCGCCTACCAAATCATGAATCCGCAATCTACACAACTTCTTAGCTAAGCAGCAAACCAGAACTCGAATATTTAGGCGCAATTGCTCGCGCCTACCAAATCATGAATCCGCAATCTACACAACTTCTTAGCTAAGCAGCAAACCAGAACTCGAATATTAAGGCGCAATTGCTCGCGCCTACCAAATCATGAATCCGCAATCTACACAACTTCTTAGCTAAGCAGCAAACCAGAACTCGAATATTAAGGCGCAATAAGGAAGTTGAGTCCATTTTTTATTTTTTTTATCAATGTTAGCATTCAAACTTAAATACTGGTATTTTTTTTAAAGTTTGTTTTCATAATTAAATTAATTCTCAAAGTTTAAATTTTATTAAGCCCGCCAAAACGAGCGGAATCCGAGCGGTAAGAGGCGGGGTGTGGGTGTGACGTCATTCGAACTGTGAAAACCACGTCGCTTAAGCATTTTGTATGGAAAAATTTTTAATTCTTCAACAAGGAATTCCAGTAATTTTTTTACCAATGTTAACCGTCTATTAGAATTGATGTTATTAAAAAAAAAGAAAATTGATTAAGATTTCATAGTTAAATTAATATTTTAAGTTAGAATATTTGCTTTTCCCGCCCGGTACGGTACTTGTACGGTATTGCCGTCGCTATTTGTTGACGTGCCCCGCGCGAATTCGGGACCACCGCGCAGAAAAGTAAAGACCAAAAGTAAAATAACGGTATACAACCCAGTTCACTGTGAGACTTTTCTGGGCGGCCGGCGGCCTGAAGTGTATCACATGTTATGTGACATGTATAATAATAAAAACTTCTAAGTTATGCAATAAACAACAAATTATTATAAAGCACTATACGAATATGTATCTTTAGAAATCCATTTCATATAATTATAACAACAAATACGTACATATATTTGACAAACCCAAATAAACGTTTGGCCTATCCACGTCTCTCATCTAAACCGACCATCTCTCATGTAATAGAAAGAGATGCACCATAGGTGATCCGTTGTACGTACAAGTCACGACACATGTGACGTCAGAATTCTTTCGACCAATCGTGGAGAGTATACAGTCTATTGCTATTGAATACTTTTTCAAGAACGTTTAACTAATTCTAAGAATAATAATATAGAAATATATTTATATATTTAGAATCGATATTTATTGATCTACATGAACATATTTTTTATAAGTCAAAATATTTTTCACTCAACTTCCTTATTGTATTAAACTAAAGCTGCTGCCACACGCGAAGCTCACATCAAAAGTTAATGTACAGCGCATCATCTTTTCTACCGACACACGACGTTATCAAATATTTCTTCCTATGGTAGGAGAGGGGGTCAGTTGAATTCGAGAGCGGCCGAGGAACATAATTTCATCTGTCACAGTGACAACTTTACTTACCGACAGCTTGAGCACGTTTTCGAAATGGATGATACTTGTCGCCTATTGTTGGATCTGTTGGACAGCTCGACCAACACCAGGGCAGGGAACGAGAAGAGAGCACGAGATTACCCAGGAAAACAATTGAAAACAATCAACAAACGAACAAAGTAGAAGCTTCTCTATGTAGGTATCAGGCCGTCCAACTTTATCAAAAAACCGAATGATATTACCATATAAACATACGTACTGAGATTAAAAATATGATTAATTTTGAAAGGGCGAAAATTTGTTTACTTCAAATTCAAATATTGATTATATTTATATTTTAAGTATGTTTGCCAAATAAAGTTTTTTTTTATGTTTCTAAATTTACTAGCACACATGACGATATGAGCTAACATAATAAATAAGAAATGCATTATTAGGCTGCTTATGTCATGGCTGTCAAAGGGAACACGGAACTTAGTTGGTAGCTCCGTAATTAAAATGACCCCCTCTCCTTTTTACGGCGGAGATGGGGACGCATAACTTTTCAAATATCGCGTCGGGAGCGGTTACGTAAAATAAATTCGGTTAGCGAAGTTCAGAACCACACTTATAGCGCGTTATCTTTTTACGTGTGTCGGGTCTGTATGGGATTGTATGGCGAGCGCTATTGTGCTTTATATTATCTGTTGATGTGAGCTTTGCGTGTGGCAGCAGCTTAAAGATGAAAATTACTTATCAGCTGCTCGGCAATATTCGGAAATGCTCGGCCGTGACGTCACAAAAAGAATCTGAGCGGAGAACCAATTTCAAATAAAGCGCCGAAACACTTCACTTCGGGTATGCTCGAATATGTTGGCCACGCCCCCTGTCGACTAGTCGCTGTGCATATAGCGACTCCCTGAAAATAAACGAACCATAGAGGTAAATCGGGACCAGCTAGCAATAGACACGTAGAGGCAGAGGGTGGAAAATGCACGGGTAGGTACCCTTTACCCTTACAAGATAAATTAATTTCCGTCGTGTTTGCATCACTATGTACCAAAATGGTTTAATGACAGTACTTGTCAACTTTCCTAAAATGAGAAAATAATTGTAAAATGGATCTTGTTTTTGCTGAGAAACATAACAGAGAAATAATGCCCTTTAAATTTTACCTCGTAATGAATAATTAACTAAAAGGTATGATGGTAGTTTTATACGAAATACGCCTGTCAAAATGTACAATGTGATGAGAGATTGATGTTCATTTTAATGTATTTGCAGCTCTTGGTCATGCCGGAACGCTTGGAGCTGCAACATCTCGTCGAGCTTTCTACGGGAAGCGGAGATGAGACATCACCCAACCTATTCGAGAACAGGAGACCCTTACTCAAAAGGTGTCCGTTTTTGGGTCTCATGTTGGCTACTCTCTCTTCCTTATTCTTCTCACTATGCTCTGTCATCGTGAAAGGAATGGTAAACGTAGACCCAATGGAGCTGGCGGCATTCCGCTTTGTCGGAGTTCTGTTGCCAGCAATACCTGTGGTGATCTGGAAGGGGGAACCCATGTTTCCCAAAGGTAGGAGAGTAATGTTAATGGTCCGCTCCTTCGTAGGAACCACCGGCTTGATGCTCAGTTTCTACGCCTTCAGAAATATGCCCCTCGCAGACGCTTCTGTCATAGTTTTCTCTGTTCCAGTGTTTGTTTCCATTTTCGCAAGGATATTTCTTAAAGAGCCTTGCGGTATATTCAACGTTATATCCATAGTCCTAACACTGATTGGTGTCATCCTGATCACCCGTCCTCCCATCATATTTGGCAGTGTGGCTAAGAGTTTATTAAATATAGACGAGGACAGTTCCAATCCCTGGGGGGCAGCTGCTGCTTTTGGCTCTACGTTATTTGGAGCAAATGTTTATATACTGCTGAGAGCCTTGAAAGGTTTGCATTTCTCAGTGATAATGACTCATTTTGGTAGCTTTGCCCTTGTGCAGACTGTGTTTGTGAGTTGGCTGATGGGGGCTCTGTGCGTTCCGGCTTGTGGATTGGACAGACTGTTGGTTGTTTGTTTAGCTCTCTTTAGCTTCAGCGGACAGATTCTCCTCACCATGTCTTTGCAGTTAGAGCAAGCGGGCCCCATCGCCATTGCCAGATCTGCGGACATTGTGTTTGCTTTCATTTGGCAAGTTTTGTTCTTTAACGAAGTCCCAAATAAGTTTTCAATCCTGGGGGCCGTTCTTGTTTTATCATCTGTGCTTTTGGTTGGCTTACGCAAGTGGGCGCTTTCTTTACCGGAGAATTCCGCCACGAGGGCATCCCTCGGCATACTGGCTAGATAAAATAATGAACGTCTTTTGTAAGCATTCTCAAGTTGATCAATCATGTACCAAGTAAGCGGTTTTATAAATAAGTAATAGTTTGTTAAATTCACCACAAATCCATCTATCATGCATCATTCTAATCCACTCATAGTATTATAAACCGATGCTCACTATATTTGGTATTTAAGTCTTCGTTGGGCACTGAACGCTAAAAGTCTAGGTTATATATTTATTGTAAATGCTTTAAAATTGAACTAGCCAATCTTGTGATATTTAAAACAATTTTTATAATGAATAATACACAACACTTTTGTCCATCCACTAGGTTGAATTAACTTTAATATCTACAAATAGACTTCACTAAAATAACTTTACCTGTAAACATAGCGTTTGTACACTTCCAAATTTTGTTATAAAAATTGTTGCCTTTTTTTAGCATTCATATTTCATTGTTATATTTTGTGCAAGTTCAAATATTGTGAAACATCTTTTGTGTTTTCTATTTTGTATGTTATTTTATTTTAGAAGATTGTGATCAAATCAAATCTAGTCATAGATGTAATAATTATTTGCTGTTTGCTAATGTTTATAATATTATTATATCTTTACCATGTATCACTGATCTCACATAATATTATATTGTTCTTTGTTAAATTAATAAAATTATGCCACAAAAGACCGCCTTGAATATTATTTCCTAATTCATATACAATTACATTTTTAACAATTTCTTATACAAAAGTTACTGCATTATTATATGTACATAGATGTAATTTTTTGGTAGAATGTTAAAAATAATTATTTCTCTTATCGAAGTAAGCAAACACTTTGAGGCTTGACATTATACAAAATGAAAAAGATTTTTTGTTTTAAACCACTTTATTTTATTATATATGTCGACCGGTTTCGGTTGTTCCCAACCTTCTTCAGGACAATAAATATATTAACTAAATATAGTACAGAGAAATCTTATGAGGTAAACAAAAAAGAAATAGAAAGCATTTTAGAGAAGGGGAATATATTTATTGTCCTGAAGAAGTTTGGGAACAACCGAAACCGGTCGACATATATAATAAAATAAAGTGGTTTAAAACAAAAAATCTTTTTCATTTCGTAATTATTTATCTTTTACTAGTAGCAGAGGACAGGGGATTAGGGTTAGCCCAGTATTCCAGGCCAGACAACAGTGATTTTTATAAGTCTTATCAAACTCTGCTTTGTATCTCACATAACTTCTATTGCTAACAGGGCTATGAAAATGTTAGGATTTATAGTAAGAATTTCCAAGGATTTTAAAAATATCAACACATTAAAAATTCTGTTCACATCTCTCGTTAGAAGTATTCTAGAATACAACTCTACAATTTGGTCACCTGTCTTTAATAATCACATTAATACCATTGAAAGAGTCCACCGCAAATTTTTGAGGTGTATTAATTTTAGGCTTGGAATTCCTTTAGAAACAATAGATTATGATTTCTTATTATATTCATTGAAATTGCGTTAAGTGATAGAAGAAAAATTTTTGATTATATATTTTTATACAAAATTATAAATTATCAGTTGGATAGCCCTGACATATTAATGTTGATTCAATTTCATGTACCTACCATTAGATCAAGGTCCTCTAGTATGTATTATTGTGACAATTATACCACAGTCTCAGGATATAAATAGATTGCACACACTTGGGAACTTTTATGTTAAAATCGCAGATACTTTTAATATTCCCCTTGTAAAGTATAAAGCTGCACTAATAACACATTTTAACGCCACTTATTTTAATGAGGTCACTACATAACAGGCTATTGTCATTGCTTTTTTCTTTACTGTTATTTTATTTGTTGTTTTAACTAAATTTAATTCTTTAATTTTTCTCATCAAAATTTAATACTGCACTATGTATATGTAAAAAAATAAAATCTTTGTATGTAAATGGCACTTGTGTCGTAAATTATAAATAAATGAAATGGGACTGGGTACTGCAGCATGACCGGGATGTCCCTTTAAAAATAGCCTATGTTCTTGTTGCAGTGGTTGTGTATTTGGCAAATGTGTACAACTGATAGCACCTAAATTATTTAAAAAGATCCCAAAACACTTGTTTCAAATATGCATTTTTTGGGTTCTATGATATTTCATCAAAATGAAAATTCAACACATCTTTAAAAAGTGATGTAACAAAAACTAGGTTTAATAGTTACCTATGTAACCTAGTTTTTGTTTCATCACTTTTCAGGACTTTATATAGCTTTTTTTAGGTGTGTTGAATTGTCATTTTGATGACATATCCGGTCGCCACATTCTTGTGCATTCCTCTATTTTTCATAACCCCACACAGGATCTTTTTAAGGAAAGGAAGGGGAGAAGGGTGTCCTGGACACAATCTGGGGAGTGTGTCCAGGAGTGACGAACAAATGAATATATCCTTCCCACTGTGGCGCAAGGCGATGGTTCGAGAGACCAGTTAGAGAGGTCAAAGGGTCTCCCCAAACCAGCCTCTCCCGATCTGGCACGTCACGCAGCTAGCGGGCAGGTGCAACCTGAACACGACTCGTCTATGGCATTTTTTCTGTCGGATTGCAGGGAACAAAATATACAAGCAGCATTGTTTCCGATCCCATCAAACACCTTTGTTGATTTTTTCCTTTAGACAACATACTAATAATAGCCTAGCAATCTTTGGTAGCAAAATAAAACCAACATTTTTTCAATAAGATCACAAGTACGCATTTGGGAAAGAAATAAAAACAAGGTAATATAAAAACATACATCTTTAATGATAAATAATCATCTTACACCTTAGGATAATCATGAATGACATTCCTTATCACTTTAAACTATTATTATCGTGTTCTTCTTTTGTGGTGTAACTTTCCTCGATCAATCCACCATTCCCCTTCTCAACATTAATCCTTTCTTAAAAACGATATCTGAAATATTACAAAATAGAAAGTGATAATTGATATTTGCAAGAAGTCAATTTTATCTGTCCACTAACTAGTTAAGGTATTATTACTAAACATTTAAGATTGCGGGAAAATATTATTTATTATAATTTTATATTATTATTTTTGAATTACTGAATTAAAATATTATGCGTGCTGTATATTGCATACTTTAACCCATTTCAAGAACTTAACCAAAAGTCAATAAACTGGCAGTCATTTTGAATTCATATTTATGTAAACTCTGGGATAAGAATATTTCGACATGCCCTACTTTAAATATTATGCAAATCTATGACTTTTAGAAGCAAACTTTTAAGTCATATTTTTAATAGATAACTGTGAAATAAAAAAATTACACAGGGCATGTCAATTAGATATTTTATAAATTTATCTTTATTAGAAAAGACTGACACTAAAATGGCTACCATTTGAGAACACCAGCTGCAAATTGGCGGCAGTGCCAATGTGTTCTCTAGTTTTAATTAAGCAGTTAAATTAAATAATAATGCATTATTTAATATCTTCTTTTAACAGTTTTTTCCCTGTAACCTTATTTGATAAAAATTTCTTACGCATACATATAAAATAATACTGCAGTTTTCGTATAAGGTTCTGCATTTATCAGTTGATCATTATGTGATGATCAGTAATTTATATCACAGTTCTCTTTCTTTTCCGATGCATTATTTAAATACGTTGCAGAATCCAATCCGGCGATTAGAATTCTGAAACAATTGGAAATAAAAACAATATTAATGAACATACAAAAACTACTTATGTTACTTTATAAATAAACGGTGTTGCCCCTGATTTTTGCACAGTTTTTCGAAATCAGATGTAGAAAGTAATTCTCCTCTTATTTTTAATGTAAAGTGTGCAAAATTTCATCAAATATCAAAATTCTGCTTTACGAGGTGGAAAAAGGGGATGGTTTTTCGAAATCTCATTTGAAAGTCAGATGTGGGAAAAATTTCATCAATCTCTGAATAAAACTGTAGATTTGTATGACAAACAAAGCTAGGCCGCCCGCCAGCCAGACTCTTCTTTGTAAATGATTGTAGAAGATTCCTACATAAACATAATTTTAACCATCTAATGATTGAGATGAATTATAATATTACAATTCAAATATTATTTGAGAGATGTTGTACAACGTGAAATAGTAAAAAAAAAAACATAAAAATAATAACTAAAATATGTAAGTGAAATAGTCGAACGTCGCATGTCCGTTGTATGCTGTAAAAAATCAATCAAATCAATGTGTGTACCAAATACAAAAATGCTAACACAGTATTTTCTAATAATTGTTGTTAGTTTGTTATTAATTGGAAGAAAGTCCATTGCGGAATCATAGGACATGGCCAAGTCATCACCAGTCTGTAAAGCAGGTCTTCATTTGTTTTAATTTGGGCGATTTTTCGCGTATGGTGTTGTCTGTAAGCTCGATAATCTTTATGTCTAGCCTCTTGCACATCTTCTGATAATTGCCCAATGGGCAAAATCATTCTTTTAATAGCTTCCCCCCATGTATTAAAATTTTATGAATACTAGCTGTAGTCCAGTCAGTGGGGAGTTTTACCTTGCAAAAGGTTAGGTAGTAGCGATTTTGATATATGTTGTTAAGATTAGGACTCTAAGGAAAAAAAAAAGTTTTCGACCTTGGGAGGGTCGAGCTCGACCCGCCATCTTGGATTGAAGGTGCCAAAATTTGTTTTTTTTTCAAAATAATTGTGAAGTGGTCGTTTTTACAACCAAATCGTTGAAGGCAAACTTAAAGATAACTAAATTACCTACATTTTTTGTAAAAAGTTTTTTATTGTAAGTCTAATAGGTAACGAGTTACAGTGGCGGAAATGTGAATATTTTTCTAAAAAATGATGAAATCCCCAACTTTGTAATTTTTTCGGGTTATTCATTACATAATTATGATAATTTTGTTAACTCATTTCCACACCACCATGAGGTAGAGAACATGGCGCTTTTTTATTGTGGTATGCCCAGTAGGTCTACTCCACAGATATACCAGCGATGTTAGATTTCGAAATTATGTTACATTACTATGAATTATGTTACTTAATAACAGTCTTCATCATCAATGTCATCATCTAACTCATTGCCTGTGATACTGAGATTCTGGGCTTCCATTGACAAAATCTCTTCTTCTTCGTCCTCGACATCGATGTGAACCTTTGGCGAATTTCGGAATGTTTGACCATTACAGCACCCACATACAATAGAACACTTCAATCCAGCTTTCCTGCAGCTACATGCAACGCCGCATCCTTTTTTACAATTGCATGAAATAAATTTTAATAAAGTCTCGGGTGCTGGTTTCTTTGTCATTCTTACTGGAACAAGCCCGTTGGTGTCACGTTTCCAGCTCCAGTTTTCTGGATTTTTTTGGATTCCATACCATTTTTGGACTTGATGGTACGTTCTAAATGCATGGTACCGTGCAGCGTCGTTCGTTGGTGGCAAAGAGGCAAGATTGAATTTGCTTTTTGTTGTCGACTTTGCAAAACGTTTGTAGCGGACTTCTTCCAAGGTTTCCTTATCCATGTCACCCCCGTACAAAGCAACAAGAAAGCGTGTTCCTGCAACTGCTATGTCTTCTGGTGTTGCATCATGTTGTTTGAAGATTCCTATCATGGCATTAAGTCTTGTGTCGTTTTGCACAAGCGAACAAAATTTTGTTTTTCCTTGGTTGAAGAAGGACGATGTTGTATCGCAGCCGCTAAAGGCATGAAGAAACAGAATATTCTCAGCCGCCTTTTTGTATTTCACACTATTCGCGGAATACAGTCTACTCAAAAGTTTTGCCTCTCCCGGGTTTGCGAAGATATATACTACTTTTGGGTGGTGCTAATGCTGTCAGCAGAACTAGGAGATCAAAGTCTTCGCCAATAATGAAAACAGCGTCATATGATGAACACAAGGAAATCGCAGTATTGACAATCAACTCATCAGCATCTTCTTCAGCCTGCTTAACTGTAAAATCATCCTGTATAAATTGCTTTGTAAGCATCGAAATCAGAGGGACTTTGTTATTTTTATTGGCTAAAAATCGTTCTTGTGAAACTTGAACTGGCATTGTTTCATCGAAAAGAACATCTGCAGACATGTGCTTCTTCGATCGGCGAAGTCTTTCTGCGGTTTTCGTATTTTTTTCACCATCATCAAGCGGATATCCATCGAAAACAATGACTGCATGTGATCCATAGTGATTTCTTACATAGTGAACGTACTTCTCGCAAATTGACCCAAAATAATCATTCCGATTCCATACAACTTTATGTAAAAGATATCCTCCATCCACATTAATTTTGCTACCTTCAAGTTGCACGCCTTCTGGAAGTTGTTCGAAAACACCATAAAATGATGATTTCGTACCTTTGCGCATTCCTTCTTCAGTGAAAAGCGACAAAGGAAATGGGACGAGTTCGAATTTAAGAAAATCCTTCAATTCTTCGTCGGATTTCTTCACAATACACATTCTCTGGAACAACATTAGCGGGTTGATGGAAATAGTTGTTTCGCCGACCTTGATGCTGCTGTTGACTGCTACTAATGGAATAACTTTGTCCTTAAGTTTAAATTTTATAGATTCAAAAATTTCAGACGTGGTAACCATGTTCGACATCCTCTCGGTACCTATTTCTCTGGATAAATGACAATTAATCGTTAAAATGATATTGTGCAATATGTTCGTACAAAATTTTACAAGAAAACTGGAGTTTTACAATTTTTTGTCAAAATTTTCTTCTTTCAACCGCTGTAACTCGTTACCTATTAGATTTACAAAAAAAACTTTCTACAAAAAATGTAGGTAATTAAGTTGTCTTTAAGTTTGTCTTTAACAATTTGGTTGTAAAATCAACCACTTCATAATTATTTTGAAAAAAACAAATTTTTTCCAAGATGGCGGGTCGAGCTCGACCCCCCCAAGGTCGAAAACTTTTTTTTTTCCTTATAGTCCCAATCTTAACAACATATGTGAAAATCGCTACTACCCAACCTTTTGCAAGGTGGAGCCATTTTTTATCCCCCACTGACTGGACTACTGGCATATAAAACCATTTATTATAATTTTTCCGCTTGAAATTGCATCTTATATTACAGAAAACCTTTGTATAAGGGTTTTGTCGATGCCCGTTATTTCGCAGACTTTTCCGGATCTGCGAAAAACCTGCGGGAAGTGTTGCCATCATTTGTTGTTCCTGATCCTTGCTTAGGAATATCAACCAAAAGACCCATTTCTGTACGAAACCTGTCGACAATTTTTTTTTCTGACCTGGAACAACACCTTTTCTTCTCCAGTTCCTCGAACCTGCCATTTCTTTAAATCTAACCTATACGGTGTTAAAAGGAATGGGCTACCATCAGAGGAATAAGGTGAAACATGGCAGCTAGCACAATGGGCACATGGCATGAGTATTAACGGGGTTACGGCTATGCAGACTGTCGCCAAATCAGTGATAGTAAAGTTATATAAAATAGCTCACCTGTTCATGTGTCAGCGGTGGCGAGAATTCTGATAAGTTGCCGTCAGAATTGGTGATTGGGCCTTCTTAGTTGCAGCTCAATATATTCCAACCAGGCTTTAACCATCTTGTGTGATCAAATTCAATTAGTTCAACAGAATAACAGAGGCAAATAATAGCATACAGTCATAATCATAATAACATAAATAAATATGGTCTCATTATGGTAGACTTTTATTTGAAAAACATTATTATTTCCTGGACAGAATATTAATTTAGAAAAAATATAATCATTGCGAGAAACTTGCATATTTTGTAATAAATAGAATAAAGAGAGCTCTATTATATTAAATACATGTATTAACAGAGAGTAATGCATGAATTACTCTTGAATATTATATTATTATCTACTATGTAGTAGCGAAATTATCTTCTTCGTACATAATATTTTACATATACAGAATGGCAATGATCAAAACATAGTGAAATCTTTTTTCAATATTAATTTGGAAGCTAGCAGATAAGATAATTTTAATATGAAAGATATTTTTATTGCTATAACATTTATTTATTCTAAGCACCATTACATGGGATGAAAGTGCTGATTAAATGTAATGTATTTTTTAAACTAAGCAATAAACATAAATGTAAAAGTAGTGTGTTTTTAATTGATACTAAATGACTTTCACTAGGTAATGTTAGCTGTTAATAAATAAAAAAATAATTGAAACACATGATTAAGTTTCACAACTACAGATCTTACATTATTAAAGGCTACACCGGAATGGGAGAAATTAACATTTAACCCATCGTCATATCTGACGTGAAGATTGGGGGGCTGCACTTTTTTCGCATCGGCATATTGCCCGCCCCATTGGGGCGGCTAAAACTTTTCCCACATACTTAGATAGTTCACAATAAAATTATAATCTATAAAAAACCATAAAGTGATTAATTTGGGGAAATATGGGGTGCAATACAGCACAGCAATAATCATTCTCAAGAAAAAATTAGTATGCCAGTGGGTTAATTTGAGTTATATTTGTTGCGTATTGTGAGAACAGAAAACATATTGAGTATTTCCGATTATGCATCCGTATCCAGCAATAACCCAATATTTTGCCATTCATAGTGTTGTTGGACATCTGGCATTTTAGACCATGTTTCCTCTATCTGCCTTGATGATGGACACAAACATCTGTTCTGATGGATGTCGGTTCAAGAAAGAAACGAGCGCAACACGACTTAATACCCCAAAAGTCAAACAAGATAAAAGTTATTGCAGAAGCTACGCAGACCGAGGTGAAGGTAGCGGGAATGACAAAGAGTAATTGGAGAATTCCGATTCCAGAATTACTTCAAACAAAAACATGTTTACAATGAAAGAATGCATTTACTCCAATCTCCCAATCCGGATTGCCACACAACGAACATTAAATCTCTCTCTTTCTCAAAATGTGTGAGAGGAATGATTCTAAAACAATAATCAATTAGTAATGAATCAATATCTTCATCATATGCACACCTACAATTTAATAGTATTGTGAAGAATGCTTTTGAAACAATAATACAGTGAAACCCTCTCATTAGGTTTTCAAGGAATTTTTTTTTAATGCGGGTTTTAAATTATACCACTTCTTTACGAACTGAAAACATAAAACTTCTTAACTACTCTCGCGTCTAGTATAAAAATAAATGTGTCAAGAAATGTTCCGATAGAGCTTCAGGAAATAATAAAATCCCATTAATTTGGTTTGGCACAGTAATGAACAGCGGAATTACGTCTGCCAGCGATTTTACCACAATGATAGCTCGGGGAAGGTGTGAAAATTTCACAAAAACCTTGTACAAGTGTTTTGTGATAATTATGAATTATTTTGCATCTTCTTCGTAAACTCACAATAATAATATATAGTGGCCCTGGACAATGTAAGTATCTGATCCGCTTGCCATTTTATCGCAATTATAGTACAAGGAAGACGTGAAAAGTACTCAAAAACCTTATTTTAGAGTTTTTCTGTAATAATGAATTATTTAGCATACTCTTCTTATGCGCGATGTCGGCCCAGGATAATATAAGTATTGGGTCTGCCAGCTATTTTATCGCAATAACACGAGGGAGGTTTAAAAACTTCTCAAAAACTTTATAAGAGGGTTTTACTGTAATTATGAATTATTTTACATCTTCATCGTATATGCAGTGTCAAATAATGATAATATATAGTCAGGGTAAAACAGTGATTTGTAAGTGGATTGAAAAAATGTATGTTACACATCATGTGGGCGGTTAGGCGTTTTGCATGGGCTCCCGGAGAAAGGGGTGGGCCAGGGCCTGGTTGAGGGTGGCCCGCTTGGTGGTGTCCAGCGCCAGCATGCGTTCTAGCAGCTGCTTCAGCTGGGTAGCCTTGCGGGCGTGCGAGGGGGGCAGGCTACCGCGCCCCGTCAGCTCGGCGCCCATATCTCGCGAAGGGACCACGCTTGATATCACCACTATCTTTTCCTGCAAGCGTAATTAATAGGACTATTTGAGATTGTGTTTAGATTTGTTTTCATGTTTAGGAGTCGATAACTATTGATAAATATCTGCATTCTATAACACATAAAAAAAAATTTAAAAATTTAATAAAGATAATTTCCTGTTTACCGGGACAAAATAATTGAGCCTGAGGATTATCTAGGTATCAAGATTCTATATTGGCTTGAAATCTGAGTTTATTGTAGCAAACAGATTGATCCCGATTTTGCAATTACAGTAGAACCCCGTTAATTCGAACCCCGATAATTCGAAAAAACGCGTAATTCGAAATTTTCGCCAAAAAAATTTCCGCTGAAAATTTTTTTCATACAAAAATTTTTTTAATTCGAATTTCGTTAATTCGTAATTCGAAATTTATTTTTGTCCGCGCACGAAAATTTGTTCGTGTAATTCGAAAAAATTTGATTTTTGCGAAAATAAATCATAATATTTCGTAAATCTGAATCTAAAAGTCAGCCGTGGCGGTAAAACGCCGAAAAATGTATTTTTACGTGGTTATACATCGTCCTAATTAGTATTATTATCTTGTAAATCTGAATCGATTTACACTGGAATGTCATACTTTTTCAAATTTATTTCGAATATCCGAGTTTGAAGGGCCGAGAAAATACGTTTTACGCGGAAACATGTCGTAGTTTTACGAGTTTACACCAAATATCTGAATTTAAAGGGTCGGCTGCGACGAAACTCGGCCGCGAAATTTCGATTTACGCGTAAATGTATCGTATATTTACGAATTTATTTCGAATATTTGAATTTAAATAGCCCGCTGCGACGGAAATCGGCCGCGAAATCTCGATTTACGCGTAAATATATCGTATTTTTACGAATTTATTTCGAATATCTGAATTTTAAAGGACCCGCCGCGACGGAAATCGGACGCGAAATTTCAATTTACGCGGAAATATATCGTATTTTTACTAACTTTACTTCGAATATCCGAGTTAAAAAATACGGCGCGACGGAAATCGGCCGAAAAAATTCGATTCACGCCGAAATATGACATATTTTTACGAATTTACTTCAAATATCTGAACTTGAAAGGCCGGCCGCGACGAAAAACTGCCAATAAAATTGGATTTACGCGGAAATATATCATATTTTTACGAATTGACATCAAATATCTGAATTTAAAGGGTCGGCCGCGACAGAAATCGGCCGCGCATTTTCGATTTACACGGAAATATATCGTATTATTGCGAATTTATTTCGAATATCTGAATTTAAAGAGCCGGCCGCGACGGAATATGGCCGCGAATTCTCGTTTTACGCGGAAATATGTCGTATTTTTACCAATTTAAATGCGGATATTTGAAATAAAGGGCCGGCCGCGACGGAAAATTACCGCGAAATCTAGATTTACGCGGAAATATATCGTATTTTTACGAATATCTCAATTTAAAGGGTAGGCCGCGACCGAAATCGGCAGCGAAATCTCGATTTTCGCGTAAATATATAGCATTTCTACGAATTTATTGCGAATATCTGAATTTAAAGGGCCCGCCGCTACGGTAATCGGCCGCGAAAATAAAGAAATAATTGGTATTAATACGAATTTACAGCTAAAATTCCACCTGGATTTGAAGAGGCGGCCGAGAAAATCGATTTTCGGCGTTTTTTTTTTTTTTTTTTCTTCATAAAATTTCGAATTACGTGGGAATTCGTTAATTCGAAATTTGATTTTTGATGTCCGGTGGATTTCGAATTAACGAGGTTCTACTGTATGTGGCTACCCTGTAATCTTATAACACACTTAAAAACAGAGTAAAACTGTGGTAAATGCAAACATACATTTTAACCATATTGGGCATTTTCAAATTGAAATTTATTTTTTTTATATATTTTTGTACACCATCAAGAACATGTCAAATACAGTTGTGTTACACCTACATCAGAAAATGCAGATTTTTTAAATTACTACAATTTTAAGAGTGTGTTTAAGATTGAATTTAAGAAAAATCAATTGGATATCGACTACCATAATACGGACATGTGTCTAGTGTGGTAGTCGAAAAGCATGTAAAAAACCTGTATCCAAATATATTTTTATGAATAAAGAAAAAAAAAATATATATATATCTTCAGGTTAGACTAGATTCCCGTTAAATTTACAATCGTAAATGTGACTGAATTAGCACACAATCGGTTTACACAATTAAGCCTGTCATTCCACGGGTCGGTAAGCAATCGAGATAAACTGAGATTTCAGTAAGACCCTCTACCCAAAATTAAGTTTGTTTATGCTTATAATTTATGGGAAAGGAACGAAGCAACAAAAAAAGCTTGTTCCTTTCGAAATGATTTGTGGCTTGGCTTGTAGAAATTTCCTGTTTATACGGACCCTTACAGCATTTGGTTTATGTCTTTTGCTTACCGATGGGACGACGGGCTAAAAGCTATTCAAAGAGCTGGCCAGTATTTCACGTACAGGGAAATAACTACAAATCTGCTTCATCTCTCAATATTAGTGCTTATTGTCTTAAATACCGTTTCAACCATTTTAATTTTCTTACGTGTTTATTTATGTGTTCTGTATTTTGTTTCAGAATCATCTGTGTCAGGCAGATGATTGTCACTATCGCAACAAGTGGTTTTTGCCAAGTGCTTTTTGGCTTTTGGGTAATTCATCCAAACATTATAATTACTGCCAATATTCATACTGAATTATGGACATAACATATTCCCAAGGAATAGTATTTCAACATAAGTTATGTTATAAGGTCAACTCATATTATAAGGTATATCGATATTACATCTATAGATTTAAAGCAGTTTTGTCATATTTTCAGTAAGTGGGTGAGAAACGATGGCTCCCCGGCAAGTATTTGGGTTTAGAAATGAGCAAGTGCATTGAAGTTCAAAAAGGAGCAATATGTAATTTGGTTTGGATGATAATAGTACATCAACGATACAATATTTACCTTGAGGTGCAAATACTTTTATCCTGAAAGACAGCACCATTGTAGCTACAAGGCTGCTTTGTACTGAAAACACTACATTAATCTTTTCTACTACTAACAATTACAATAAAAATGTTTAACGGAAAAACATAGAATTACATTTGGCACCAGATTTTAAATTTACACATCTGTTATTTCTATGAAAAAACAACAGATGTACATGTAAAAACAAACATTATAATCAGTGCTCCGTAAGCTTGGGCAATAGTTTAATATAATAGTAAATGGTCAACATTCTACAGTGCCATTTAATGATCCAATTACCTCAAGGGTGCTTAATTTTTTTCAATAAAATTGACACAGTCAAATCAATTTGTAATTATTTTTGTTTAGAAGTAAAGAAAAGTAAACTCACCCTTTCAGTGACCTTATCAACTTCGTGATAGAGGAAATTGCAATTCTGATCAAAATGCTGATCCCTGAACTGACTCTTCCTGATCAGTTTATTGGGCATCTTCCCTTTAACGTCCATGAAATACTTCAGCATCTGGTTATTGGACTGCCCGCTGAATAGTATCTTGCCGGCCGATATCTCGTATATGGTGCAGGCGGCCGACCACATGTCGATGCCGTGGTCGTACGGAATGCCGAGGATTATCTCGGGGGCTCGGTAAAACCGGGATACGAGATACGGCGTCAGGTCTTGATCCTGAACGTTTATGGCTGAGCCGAAATCGCACAGTTTCAGGTTTACTTTGCTCTCGTTCACCAGAATGTTGTCGGGCTTAATGTCTGTATCGTCCAAATTCAGAAACATTTATAGTAAACTGTATATTATCAGAGGGCCAAACAGAGATGGAAAAAATCTTTACATAATGAATTTTATTAAAAGAAAAATAAGTCATTTTCAGTAAGACATGAAAACGGGGAAAATTGAAAATCCCACGGGAGTCTGTTCTCTTATCGTTAGTGAAAACTAGAATTAAATGTGTGGGGGCTAATTTATTGTAAATTACAATTAGAAAAGATTGAAAAACATATACGAAGGTTGGTCAAAAATTACCAGATGCAGACATTGTAGGACTTTAATCTAATCCTTTGCTGCATCACTAAAATATAAATACAACAAAAGGGCTGTTCATTTAGCAAGTACACACGGTGGGGAAGTGCGACATAACTGTCGTTTTAGTGGCTTTTATCAAAATACTTAAAAACCACAAACAGCTCAAACTTGTAGAATAGTAATTTCAGAAATTGATAGAGGGGAGACTAAGCAACGCACATACTTCAGGATGACTACAACAGATATCAAAACACCCATAAACTCAGATATTGTTTTTCAAATGATGAGTTTTTGTCTAAGCTATTTAACATATTCACTGCCAGAAGCTTTTGTTACCATTCAATTCAAATTACTTATGATTGATCACTGAACTTCGAAATTTGATAAATTGTTCAAATTCTTTGATACAACCTGTCCTGAAAGTTTATATCAAAATAACAAAATTTCTCAATTGAAACTGTCAGATAAATTTCAGATTAACTCATTTATCCGGAATGTAGTCACCCTGTAGTCACACTTCTACGCAGTGAGGAAATTATAACACACTCAAAATCATATTAAACTAAAGACGTTGCAGATGACCGATGAAAGAACTGAAAATACATGTCGAGACAATCATCCACTAGTGGATGAACAAGGATTTGATTGTGATGTCAACTCGCTAAATGAACAGTCCTACTGATTTTAGCAAAACAATATTCACCTGCGTGTAGAATGCCAGTTTTCTTCATGAGTTTGAGAGCCAGCAAGAGTTGCTGTGTGTAGCTCTGCACTGCTTTGATATGCAGGCCGCAGCCGCCCCCGTACTTCTTCAGGACTTCACGCAGGTTCATGGATAGGGGCTCCAGCACCAGGCAGAGGTGCTGGCGGTGGAAGAACTGGCGACGGAGACGCACGCAGTGCATCTTATCCTCAGGATCCGAGTCGTTGAGGGTGCGGAGCGTCTCTAGTTCTCTCAGACCAGTTTTGTGCCTGAAATGAGAACAACATTATGAAATATTCCTTTTAAAGGTTCACTCAGTAAATATAACCATATTGTGGGCCATTCTAGGGGTGACATCACCATGCATAAAGCACACCTAGGATTGTGGCCACGGCTACTAATGGTTCTACCCGACAAACTTTATTTTGGGCATGCTCGGACTTCACTCCTTGCAGCTTAGAAGAGGGGTATGCCACCACCCACTTATTCAGACTGCAAGAGGCTATATCGAGAACTCAGCTATTTTGGAGTGCTTGTGTGTCTATGTTCCTGCTGACTATCTTAGATAGCATTATCATAGATTATTCTATCTTCTTGCCCGTAGAACCAACCTGCCAATGGAGTATATAGCTCCTGAACCGAATCTCTTCTGATATCGATACGTTTTGCATCAGGGAGGAGAGATTCAAAAGGGAATTCCAATTGATTCCTGAAAGAGTCTCTCCTCATTGAAGCGATCTTCACCACAACCCGAATTTTTTTTTTTTGGAACTCTCTTTTTTGCAAATATCATATGGATGTAATTTCTTATATTATATATTAAATTTAAAGTTTGTAATGTAAAAGAAATAAATAATTAGTGTTGATTATAACCAGGCCACTCTAGGCCAACATTCTGTAAAATAGCGGCCAGTGAGAGAGCAGCATGAAAAACATGTCACAGAAAAGGGATATTACAACATAACTCACCAACTCCATTCTCGGCCTGCCTTTTGCCCTAGCAACAGTGTTAAATATGAATTTAATTTTTCACATTATTTTAAAAACAAAAGATGAATTTAATTTTGAATATAAATTATCTTAGTTCTTTTTATGCAGGAGTTATGTATATACTAACTGAAGTGTACTCACATGCATTCAACATGCACATGTGTAACTTTCATTAGGGTCTGATAAAAAAGTAAATCGATGAAATTATGCAAAAAGTACCAATTGAAGAAACTTGTAATAAAATCCCAACTTACATAACTTCATTGTTTCGGATAATTTTGATAGCGACATCCTGGTTAGATCTTGCCTGATCTCTGGCGCGGATTACGTTGGAAAACACTCCTTGTCCTGTGTAGCCATAGACTATATATCTAGTGTCCAGAACCTCTCCGATACGAACTCTGGAAATAATAATTGTGAGGTAAGGTAAAAATTAACCATGAACTTTCACTATGTTAGGTTCGTGGATTTGAAGGCCCTCAGCGAGGAGGGGTGTACAGTGCCGGCGACTAGCTCTGTGGTCGGCAAGATGGACACCTCAACTTCAGGCGTGGATCGTCAATCGGACTTATGTTTCTGGACCTACCTTTTGCTGGAAAGGGTTCACGTCGCCTTCAGTTACCAAATGAAAGAAGTATTGTGATACAACGGGTAGCACATGGTGTCACAATATGAGACAGAAAGTAATGGTATTAAACAACACAAAACATGTGTGATAAACATCTTAGCATTATCCTATCTAAATTCTCTCTGGGCTCCGGGGCATTAAAGTTGATAATTGGCAATACACGACACCGTAGGGGAAGAAAAGGTTAATAACGACTCATGTGATTCTGGTTTATTCAAATAAGATACCCGCCTTATTTGAATGGGCAGCAAGCGTTGGAGTAAAACGCGGGAACTTTCAGCACCACCATTGACGTGCCCGAGCTCTAGGAGCGCTTGCTTTGTTCTGTGAGGAGTCACAGGTCATGACCGCGGGCAAGCTTTGTGCCGAGATCGAGCGCGACTGGGGCCGTCTGCGGCACATGTTGGAACTAAAAACTGGTTGGGTTTTCTCCGGCATTTTATATATATATAGTCCGTAACTATAGCTTATTTGCGTTACGTAACAACTAACCAAAACTTAGTGAACGATTGCCATTCAAACTTCCAATATGAATAGGTAATGTAGGTATAAACACAGTAGAGGACATCTATAATTATGAAAAAATAATAATTCCGGATTGCGGAGAGGTTAGTTCAAGCCCACACATCCTGTGGAGAAATTTCATGAAAAGAACTAGGGCAGGGTATTATTATTGTAGGATTTGTGAAGCAGAAAATACATTAAAAAAATTGCCTCAGGAATCATTGCATATCAAATTAAGAAATTTACAGTTCTTATGTTAGTAAATTTGAAAAAATTATGATATATGTTAAGCATTTGAACAAAAGAAATACAAATTTCAAACAAAGAATTATCTCTGCATAGTATAAAATAAAGTCGCTATCCGTGTCTGTTTGTTTGTACGCTTAGTTTTTCAAAACTATGCAATGGATTTTGATAGGGTTTTCACTATCATTTAGAGAATTTCTTCCGGATGGTGTACATATACGACACATGCATATTATATTTACAGAAAATAAAGATAAATCAATGTTTTGTAATCAAGATGTAAAAATATATTTTTGGGCACTACATTGCTAACGATGGCTAAACCTTATGAGATACATCAAAATAATGTACTATGGAATTTTATACCTTAAAAAGGCCTACAGAAAAAGTCCACAATGGGATATATTTAACTCCTAATTATAACTCCCAACAACGTCAGCTAGTTAATTAAAAAAATAATTTGGTATCTAATTTATCGCTTGATTTACATTTATCAGTTCCAATTTCGAAAATTAAAAGTTCATTGAATATGAATAATTTTACAAATTATGCACGAATATGCATCACTTCAGGCACGCACCAAAAACTGACATTAGCATGTTTAAGACTTGGTATGCCGACGCTTAATTTTCGCTGTGCGCCAGCTGATTCTATTTTCGTAATAACTCACTTGTTTTTAACAAAAATATGTTTTCGTAAATTGTACCATTTTACCAAATACTGTGTTTATATATTTATAAAAATAGTACATAATCTACCAAAAGCAGTTTCCCTAGAATAGCTTTTTTTAATGAGCCTATCGACAACGGAGGCGCACGAGAGAATAATAATAATATTTTCATACATTTTTTTTAGAGAAAGATTTTTGAGTACAATACTCTCTCACACCTAAATCTGCGCCCTAAAAACCAGGCAAGCGTCCAATTAGTGAAAGTGGTGGATTATAGTGCTACACTATTAGTTACTAATTGAAATGTCCCACAACAACAATAATAATAATTAACCCTGGTGACTAGTAAAATGGTCAGCGAGAGCAAGCTAGATGACATATAGCAACTGAGCGAGTAGAATAACCCAACCCCTGAGTCTGGGCAAGCGGCGAACTACTGAATTGAATTTATTTAGTACTTGGTGGCGGTGTTTTGCGCTTTCTAATTTGTATTTAGATCAATATTGATAAATATGTATAAAAATGTCACAAAAATTACATAACATAATTTTTTAGTAAAATAAAGAATTTGTTAAATACACATAAAATCCATTAAAATGTATCAAGGCATTCCGCTAGGAGGCGCTAGTGTAGCACTATGCAATCAGAATGTATGGGAAATGTCAGAAGTTGGAGGTATTATAATATTACATATCGTCACATTAATTCGTAGACTGCGTAACTCCAAATTTTTCGAAAATACGTTTTTAATGCCATCTGGTGTTAAAATTAGACCCGCATCGACTAGTAAAACTCGAAAATTTAAAAACAAATTATCCTTTTAGATAAACACAAATTAGGAAACTGCGTAAAATTATGGTGCCATTTTTACTTGCGAATACTTCGTAACTCCTTAATTCAGTATTGGCCGGTGAGCCGTGCACGCTTGTTGTGTTTTTGAATGAGGAAATTTATTTACGGTGTAATAGTTTTACCGTGAAATTAACTGAGATAAGTTGATTAATCAATTTTGAACATTTTATAACCTTAATTTTAATTGTGAAGTCACGAATAGTGTTTTGTATCTGTAGTCTAAACTGACGTCTTCTGCACCATGTGACGCTCTGCCGTAGCTCTCTTGTTTTATGTGCCTCTGCGGTTGCGTTCACCGCTTTTACAGTGGTACCTGGTTATCATCACACGCCCTCCTGATGTCATCATCACTGCACGAATTGATTTAACTAACCCGGAGCCCTTCGCGTCCCACCTAATAGGTCGTTGTTCTGTGATTATCTCTTATTCAAGGTCACCATCTCTTTGCAAGTGGATCTCCTCCTGATGCATATCCGGATCCGGTTCTTCACTGTCCTCTTCAAACAAACCCAAAATATTGACAATGGAACGTTCGGCAATTCCATCTCGTCTCTCCTCAGACACAGTCCGTTCTCTGTCAGGCATCTTCCGCGGGTCAAGCACATGTCTTGGTATGCCATCTACTTCGATGTTGTTGACTGAAGTAAGTCCTGTCACCCTTCCATGCACGATGTGCATCTCCCATCTACTGGCTTAACCGCAAGAAGATCGCCCACTTAGAACTCAGTCAATACTTCCTCTTCTATATTCACTTGCGCAGAAGGGTGTCTCCACGAGTAAGTGTGAACTATACTAGACAGCGCAATACCTCGATCATCCTGACTTTTTGCAGCCAAAGATTGTACCGAAACACTGCCTGCAGGGGATCGCTTCCACTTCTGGGTGCAGTTCTCTTTATTGTTTGATGATGTCGTTCAACTATACCGTTTTCAGCTGGTCGGTATGCCGCGTGAAATCTTTGACGAACATTCCATCTCTTACACTTATCTGTAACACTGTAGGAACAAAATGCAGTACCATTGTCCATGAGAACTACTTTGGGCGGGTCTCTTTCCCGAAACACTTCTTCCAAATGTCTGATAATCGAAGCTGCATTATCTGACTCTATTTCCCGCCACACGGCAAATCTACTTGGACCGCAATCGATAAATGTGAGTAAACATTTCCTACCGAAATGAGTAACATCAACTGCCAAGCGACTCCAGGTTGTCACAACATTATGATTACCCGCTTCATGGGATGATGGTGGAGGGTCAATTGTCCTGCATTGTACGCAGGAACGCACGCATCTATCGACGTCCTTTCTTCTCGCCTCGAGATCGACCAGCCGGGCAAGATGAAGCGTTCACTTTACTCCAAAGTGATGCTGAGCATGAAGAGTTTCTACGCTTAAAGCACATGTTTGCTCACCAGTTCCACTTTCAAGTCTCTCCCACCTATCTTCACACTCTGAGGAGTTTCTTTTACAACGTTTCCTGTCATGGCTACTCTTTGCCCGGGTCTTGCAAACCCTAGTAAGTACATCAGTTTTATTTCTACAGAACAACAAGGGTGATCGACAATGTCAGATCAAATTCATCTACAATCTCCTTCATCAACCCCAAGCGTCACTTAACGAGCATCTCTGACACGACTACTCCCGGACAGTGTAGATCTCACCCAGCACAAAACTGTCGCCGAATCTGTAATGATCTCCAGAGTTTGAAGATTTCACTTGAGAGTCAGATTTAATCCCTTAAGGAAGGAAAAGTACCAGCATTTACAAGACTTAAAACAGACATTAGAAAAGGATTACCACTCCTTTAACGATAACCTTCCGCATCATTAAAATGCATCTAAATATACACATACATTGTTGTGTTTTATTTTGTGAATGTAAAATTCCTATCTCCCAAATTTTCCGCTAGGTTGTTCATATGTATAAAACTGTTCGCAGAAAAGTATGTATCTTTTGTAAAATACGTATTTCCATTCTCGGTTTTTATGTAAACTTCCTAACTCCGATTTGAAATAGAAAGCCTTAACTTACAAAAGTTTAATGATTGAAAATAAATTTCCAAATATTTTATATGTTCGAAACATAAATAAAAAGAATGAGCCGTCTTTCATTTTTTTTCACTACGAGGTTTTTTGTACCTCATGTAAAATTTTACATTTGGTGGTTACGCATTCTACGAATTAATGCGACGATATAGTGTATATGTAGCAACTAGTAAAAATAATGTTACAGTTGTTGTCGGATAATCAAACAGCGCAATACTGAGAGAGGAGGTTAGTGTATTGGTAGTTATTACCTATAGTAGCCCTCAGCATCATCCCAATTATCCGTCAGGGCAGGATTCTCCGACTGGTTTTTTTTTGAGTCGGCAACTTTACCACTGGCAGGAGACTGAAAAGTACAAAAATAATGTTTTTAAATGTATAAAACATGAATTTTACTCACATAATGGTATTTAATAAAGCATTCATTTATGAAATTCAAAAGAAAATCAATTGATTTCATTAGCATCGATTGCTCGATTATGATGATCACTAGAAGTACTCACATCAAAATTTTCATCATAGTTGTCTTGCTCTGCAAACATGTCCATATCATTTGCTTTCACGGGTTCTTTAATTTTAGCAGAAGGTACTGTTTTTTCTTTGCTAGTGTCTAGAGAACTATTTGTAACTGGCAAAACTGGTGTGAGTGTGCCATCATTATCTTCTTCATTTTCTGGCATTATTGATGGTTGTATTTCTGCCTGGTTTTTGGAAGGAGGGGGGGTGACTGAATCCTCGTCAACGTTGATAGGTTGTGGGGAATTTTTAAGTTTTTCAGTTTTTTTTGGTTGTTCGGGCAGCGTGTCGGACTTCATGGAGACATTATCATCACTTGCTCCACCCAAACGCTAGAAAAATCAATAAATATGGGTCAGTACTAGACTAGGATGTGTTTCTTATTACGGCAATACCAAATCGAAAAAATTATCATGTAGAACAATTGAAATTAGAAAAAAGGAGGGAATGTAAAGTATGGCTGCAATTTTGTTTCAGTTTATTTCAGACCCAATTAATTAAGTGAGTTTTTTCAAGGTAATATATGTTTTTTATAGATTTTTAAAGCACCCCTGAGGTGATGTTCCACAAGAAGGCCACTATAAAAATGAACCAATTATAAAACCATGGCGGCAAAACTGAACAAAATAAGTTGGTTAATACAATTATAGTAAATATAAGCAGAGATGTACTTTATTTCAAATAAATCCATTTCAAATGGAAATGCAAAATGGGTATTTTCCATTTTGCATTTTAAATGCTTTTCTAAAAACCATTTTGCATTTTGCATTTTAAATGCTTTTCTCAGTGCATTTTCCATTTTAAATGCTTTTTTTCAACATTCTTCCTATTATCTCCACTCATCTTTTTTTCATAAGCCCCAAATATCAGTCGGTCCTCAACCTCGCTATGAGAGATAATTTACATTTGTCAAGTTGCTCCCTGGTAGGAGCCCTGGCAATTGAGGGATACCATTACAAAAAATACTTAACATGGGGCCATGACGCTGTAATATTAAATGTTAGATAGCAGTTTCTATGTTTTTACGTTGGCAACATTTGTCCCGCGCAAATTTTTTGTGGTTTATAATCCGTAGTCGTGGCATTTTTTGATTTACCATCATGTAATATCTTTGTTCTACATTGATGTCTATTATTAAATGACAAAACTGTTTAAAAATTCTATAATTATTTTAATTGTTTGACCTGAAAAACCATTTTGCAATTTCAATGCATTTTGAAAATAGGTATTTTGCATTTTGCATTTGAAATGCTTTTCTAAAAACCATTTTGCATTTTGCATTTTCAAATGGAAAAGTTTTGACCCATTTCCATTTTGCATTTCAAATGGTTTTGGGTACCCATTTTGCACATCTCTGAATATAAGGTGAATGAAAATACTCATAGAAATGTTGCAGGGTAATGTGGCCAGCTTGCTTGGTCGCCCCTATTTACAAACAGTGTATATCATATTATTTGTGGAAAAAAGTCAAAAAAAAGATTTACTTTTAGAAGTTGCTCCCTTTGCTTTCTTCTCCTCTCAATGATCTGTTCTTCCGTTTCTTCTTCATCTGTGTCATATGTTATATCAATTTCATTGTCACTAGAACTTTCCGCATATGGCTTAATTCCTTCACTCAAGGAGTCCTAAAATAAAAATAAAACAATTTTTTTTTTGTATTAACTCCACACAGGAGGCCCTGAAGAAAATAATTTCCCTCAGGGCCTATGTCATCTTTGGGGATGCTGTGTGGAGGGTCTTTTTGTGGAGAGGAAGGAGTGAACATGGGTCTTGAAGAGTCCCATGTTGTAGGAGGGAGGAAACACAGAGGCCGGCAGTTCGTTCCACAGCCGAGCTGTTGAACTTAAGAACGAATCGTAGAAGCGACCCGTTCTCATGTGACAAATGTCAACCGTGTACAAATGTTGGGCGCGCGTTTGGCGTGTATCCCGACTACGCACCGGTGCCGAAGGGATCAATGACGCTAGTTCCTCAGAGCATCTTCCATTGTAATACCGATAGAACAAGGACAGCATACCTACCTGACGCCTGTGCTCTAAAGATTGCAGTCCGTTTGTTAAGATTGGGGAATCTATCAAACGGACCGCCCGTTTTTGCACAGAGTCAAGGATTTTTTTCAGGTATTTAGGGGCTCCGGACCAGAGATGGCTTGTTTTATTGAATTAACAATAAAACTACACAATAAAGAATCTGAAAAAATATTTATTACAAGGCGTGACGGGATATACGACCCCAAACCACTGTAAAACATTTTCATTTTTTTTAAAAGAAGTAGTAGGGTAGGGAGTGTGGCGAACCCATCGCTCAGGGAGTGAAAACACGGCCTGCAATAGCCATCCTAAGCTAAGGTGTGAGCTACTGTGCTCAGGCTGATGACCCGGGGAACAGTTTCACGAACGGTGCCTCGGAGTATTTAGACCTTACCCCAGCACTTGGGGCTCTGCTGGAGTAGACCTTCAATTTCCCTAGATACTCGTGAGACGAAAATTGGACCATTCGAAAACCCCCTCTTCCCTCGTAGGGCCTTCAGGGAACCAAGGGGGATTAGACTCCTACGTCGTGGGGCTAAGGAGGTGTGGAGAGGAGAGACGAGACCCTCTTCCCTCGTGGGGCCTTCAGGGAACCAAGGGGGAGTGGACTCTTCCATCATGGGGCCTTTGGGGAACCAAGGAGGAGTGGACTCCTCCATCGTGGGGCCTTTAGGGAACCAAGGAGGAGTGGAGAGGAGAGACGAAGGCCTCTTCCCTTGTGGGACCTTCACGGAACCGAGGGGGAGTAGACTCTTCCGCCATGGGGCCTTCAGGAAACCAAGGACGAGTGGAGAGGAGAGACAAAGTACACTTTCATCGTGGGGCCTTTAGAGAACCAAGCAGGAGTGGAGAGGAGCGACAAGACCCTCTTCGCTCGTGAGGCTTCGGGGAACCGAGGAGGAGTAGACTCTTCCGTCACGGGGAATACAGGCAACCAAGGAGGAGTGCAGAGGAGAGATGAAACCCTCCTCTATCATGGGGCCTTAAGGGAACCAAGGAGGAGTGGAGAGGAACGACGAGACCCTCTTCCCCCATGGGGCCTTCGGGCAACCGAGGAGGAGTGGACTTTTCGCCATGGGGCCTTCAGGGAATCAAGGAAGAGTAGACTCTTCCATTGTGGGGCCTTTAGGGAACCAAGGAGGGGTGGAGAGGAGAGACGAAGGCCTCTTCCCTCGTGAGGCCTTCAAGGAACCAAAGAGGAGTGGAGAGGAGATATTAAGCCCTCTTCCCTCGTGGGGTCCTCAGGGAACCTAGGGGGAGTGGACTCTTTCGTCGTGGGGCCTTTAGGGAACCAACGGGGAGTAGACTCTTCCCCTATGGGGCATTTGGGGAACCAAGGAGGAGTGGAGAGGACAAATGAGACCCTTTTCCCTCCTTGGACCTTTAGGGAATCAAAGAGGAATGGAGAGGAGAAATGAGGCCACCTCCGTGAACTCTTCCCTTGTGGGGCCTTCACGGAACCAAAGGGGAATGGAGAGGAGAGATGAGACCTGGGAAGGCACATTGTGCAATCAACAGTCTAATAACAACCCTGATGAACTTTATAAAAGGGACCGGGTGACTGTTAAAGGAATGAGGTAAAATGGGAGATAGCACAATGGGCCTATGGCCTAAGTGCTCATGGGAACTACATGTAAGCCATCTCCGCTCTATAAATAAATAAATAAACAGTAGTAGAGCCTAAAACACCGAATGGTGAACTTATATTTAACTTGATATGCAAACAAAATCTTTGAGCACAAGTCAAAATTCAGAATGGTGCCTGTGTCGGAATTTACAAGTAACTAAATAAAATTAATAAATCAGTTTGTATACCTTGTATTGATCAGAATCTTTTTTTCCTCGATTATTCCTAGAACTATAATGTTTACTATGACTCTTGTCATGATTATTTCCGTGCCTATTGTGGGAGCGATCCCTGGAAGAATCTCTGCGTCGCCTATCGTCATTATCTCTATTATTCCTATTTTGGGAATGTCTTGGTTCTCGTTCTCTATCCATCTTCCGTTCTCTCGATCGCCTGCGTTCCCTTTCCCTATCTCGTTCCTTTTCCCGCTCTTTTTCTCTTTCACGTTCCGCCTCTCTTTGTTTCTTTCTTTCAAGCTCTCTTTTTTCTCTCTGTTCCTTTTCCCGTTCTAACACTCTTTTTTCCCTTTCTATCCGTTTTTTTCTGTCTTCTCTATCGAGGACGGAGCGTAGATCTTCTTCTCTCTTTGTCTTTTTAGAAGAAGAAGAATGTCTAGTTTTATCGTCATCGCTTGATTTTTTCGAATCTGATAATTTTCTTTTTGAATCTTTGCGCTGATCATTGCTAGTGTGTGATGAATGTCTGGTGCGATTCTTTTGTTTAGATTTTGACGGTTCATCATTGCTTAAATCGTCAAGCATGATAATTTCAGGTGAACTTTTGATGGAAATGTTGATGGGCGGTGTGGTTGGGGCATCGCTAGATTCTGATAGGTAGGCTCCGAGATGGGCTTGAAGCAGTTCCTTTTGCTTCATTAATTCATCTAGGTTCATTTCATCGTCTAGGATTGTCACTTCGGGACTTGGGCAGTCTTCCTGAGCTGGTTCACTCTCCGATTCCGATGAAACAACTTCGAGGGTGTGGGTGGACATTGTAGTGTTAACTGGTTGGTCGTTAGCTGGAGCAATGTGCACTTCCCTGGTATATGATTTGGTGTTAGTATCCGATGTGTTACACTTGATGAGTAGAGTCCCAGTCTCAGATGTAATCTCCCTCTCGGTTGTCTGGGTTATTGTCTCCTCTGACTCTGCTGAGGATGATCTTGATTTACTTTCCTTCTTCTTGTGTTTATGTTTTTTATGTTTCTTCGACTTTTCGGAATGATCTGATTTGGAGGAGTGCTTTTTATGCTTGTGTTTCTTCTTCTTTTTGTCTCCATTCTCGTGCAGAACTTCTGGCATTGTCAAAATCCTGATTGAAGTTATTATACGTTCATTGGTAGACACACTGTCAAGATTTACAAAGTTATGAAAAAAGATTATTATTTCACTTAACGTAATAAATATTGGATAAATTAAAGTGCACTGACCAAATTTCCCAGAAAAATCAAATTACAAATTATAGTTTGGTATATTTGACATAATTTTTTTTAATAAAAAATTTAACCTCAAATGAACATAAACGACGTTGTAAATTCGTAGCAAATGTAAGTAACAGTTTGTTATGACTAAGGTTATAAGTTTAAGTATCAAAATAATATAATATTAACTTAATATGTCAAATTACCTTGAATAATATGGTTTTTATGGAGGTTTTTGTTCGTTTATATTTTTACACCATAGAATTTGAGATTCTATACGAATGCAATCAAGATAGTGACGTGACTAATGATTTACGACGTCTTTGGACGAAAACTTGGACTACATGATAACCCAAAGAAATTCAGTATTTTAATTGAAAATAAAATAGGAAAAAACAAAAAAATATTGTAGTCTGACCGCTCTTCGGAATATAATATTTTTAAGGTAATTAATTATTGACAAAATGTCAATATGTTACTTGAGTTGCGTTGTCAATGTGGCGCCCGAGTTGTCTGGTTCAGGTTCATGTTTTGGACATTCGGTATCATACTGGACTTTTCAAATATAACGAGTGAATAGAGATAGATATATTAACGTTTGTCGGATAATGGTCCGATGTCACTGAATTCAGTAAATTAGTGTTTTTCCATAAGCTAGGACAGCCTTTATTATTTCTTTCTTTGTCGTTCCTGGACGAAGTGTATTGGGGTTCGAGTGTCATATTTTACTTTCTCTGAAAAGTGTGTCGTAGCGGCATCGCGTGTCATACCTACGTAGTCATTCAAAATGTCTAGAAAACAGACTGTGCGAAGGTGAAATTGTGAACAAAAATTAATAAATATACAGTTTAAAATGCCTGCATCGATCGGAGTAAATATGCGCGTGACGGGGCATTACAGCCAGGGTGGCAGGAAGTACATGGAAGACAAGTTCTCCGTGGCATATCAGCAAACGGAGGACGAGAAAGATTTGGAATATGCCTACTTTGGCATTTTTGACGGCCACGGAGGAAGCGAGGCTGCTGATTTCGCTAAAGAACATTTAATGGACTCTATAGTAAAGCAGAGACAGTTTTGGTCTGATAACGACGATGATGTGCTTCGGGCGATAAGGAATGGATACATGATGACACATATGAATATGTGGAAGGAACTAGGTAAACAATGGATCTTAATTAGGTTATGGCCTCTTAATCTTTAAGGTTAGGTAACGTCAGAAGTGAGAGGGGAATGGACGTGTTGTTTTGAAAGCGACTTTTGCTTCGAACTTTAGTCGTGCCAGGCCTGTTTTCCAAATACTTGATTTACCATATTAACAATCGATGCTTATTCCTCACTGGGAAACCCATGTTCAGTCTATTTCAAGAACCATAATATTATTTGTTTTTATGTCAGAATGGTTCAATTTACATAATATTTCATTTTTAAATGCTTCTGTAACTCCATTATTAAACATTTATTTGGCTTATTGAGCTTCTGCGGCAATAGCAGAGAACTACTTAAATGAATCTGCCCACACCAAACTTCTTCAAACGGTACTAAACCCACATAATATTCTTATATTGTTCTCAAAAACATATATTTCTACTCAAATCTCAAGCTATCTCATAGCTCAATCGCCAAAGTTAAATTGCTATGTTTAGTTTAATTTAACTATAGTTTGTCTAAGTTTTTCGCCTGTAAATTAAATTTTTAAACAATATTTTTGTCTAACCTTCCTTGTTAAATTTTACCTCCTATCTTACATCGCATAGGTGGGTCATTTATCAAATTAAAGATTTGCTTTGTACAATGTAACAAAATAATATTTGATTTTGTAAAATGTCAGTTAAAAAAAACACTGGAAATACATTTGGTTCTTATTAATTTTACAACTATCAGTGCGGATCTATAAATAATGTAAAATTAAAAATCAGGTAAACATTACCTACACTTTTAATATACGCAGATTATGGAAATTATACTTCGTTTCAAGTTAATTACTACAAGAAACTTACATTGAGAAAGATGGTAAAAGATGCATTAACCTGTTGAAGGCCGGAGCATAAAACGGAAAAATATTAATGTAACCTAATGTTTTATTAGCCCAAACTATAATGATTTGGTTTTTCATACACTTTTCGAAGCATTAAAGTCAAAATCACATCGCAAATTATTCTAATAAAGATCATATTAAAATGCTCGCCTGTTCTCCACAGACACATCTGCGTTCCACTGGTTAAAGTTATATTTTATTCAAAGTACAAAATTTTCCATATAAAACGATCTTGTGCTGCCATTTTGTATTTTTTTTTAGTATGGATTGACTTTTGTGAAAGTTTCGTTAATCTAAATTAGCACAAATTATTAAAATAAACCAAACCCATTTTGTGCATATAAATAGTTGTTTCTTTAGTTAGTAATTTCTTCTAGTTGAAACGAAGTGTAATTTCCATCATCTGTGCCTAAAGGTGCAGTGGCGGTTGAGTAAATATTTACCAAGAATCATTCTAAAAATTAAGTTTTTAGTTGAATACGCAAAGTCTCACTTTAGTTACATATAATGGGTGGTCAATCGGATACGCCAGATTTAATTTTTAAATGAAATTTGTAATGTGTTTTGACAATAACAAGACATTGTTCTTTTGTATAGTAACTCATTTTTAATAATCTCAATAACAGCAGATGACAACTGCCAAACATTAGAGTTGCCAACTTAAATACAAAAAAGGAGGGAAATTTAAATCAGGCTTACCCGATAGACCACCCTTTATCTTGCAAGGAAAAATTAGCCAAAATGTATGTATGATTGAGATATTGAATAAATACGGCAAGGACAAAGGTTGAATACATGAATCAAGCATCTTCCTTTCGCACACAGTTTCGCAGTTCAACTTCATGGACAACTTAACTAATGATAACCTAATGTTATCACTGAATAATTGACTGACCTTAGCGAAGTCCTGTTTTGACTCAGCCACTTTGCATTTCCTCTGTCTGTAAATTTATTTGTGTCTTCTGTATTCGGTCAATTCTGTCAATAAAGTGAAAATAGGATGGTAGCCGTGTTTGATACTACTTTTTTATTCTGCCAGAGCGCTTTAGCGTTGCGACTGTTGCGAACTGGCGAAAAGTCGGAGTAATCAACATTACGCCACGTCTAGTGTTCAAAAAAATACTAGTACTATCTAGGAAGCTTTTTTTCTAAATTCTGGTGATCAGGCAAACGTTATTTGTGCAAGCAAACTATTCGTATTTAAAATTTACTATCCCATTTAATTTTATTTTCAACCGAAAGCGGCGCTTAGCGCTTGTAGCATATAATATTTTGAATGTGAATACTGCAAGAGTATAATGGTCCCAACTGCTCCCGAATGTCCGGAGCCAGAAAGGGTATATTGTTGGATGAAGGGGGTGGGGAAGGGAAGGAGATGGGGAAGAGGAATGTTGGGATGTACCTGGTTATTCAGATCTGGTCACCAAGCTCTGCTAAATTCATTTCAGGCAACGGTTGGAATCCAAATAGTGGTCTTTCACCGGAGCGATACTCAGAGTATCTGCCCATCTGAATAATCTTATTTAAGTATAATGTCATTGAATGGCAGTCTCTGCCATTAGTGCTTATGAGGCCCCTACAAGAGAGTGAATAATAAATAAATATGTTGTCGGGAGGTATTATTTAACAAGTGAAAATATGATAAACGTTTTACTTTCTTCTCTGGTTGTTTTCCCATGCGAAAAATAATTGAAAAATTGATACTGGAACAATTCTTTTACCCAGAGTGAATTACACGTAAACCTTAGAGGGTATTTCACCTCCTCTGAGTAAACTGTTAACTACTTGTCAAATTTTCAAAATGATCTTCCTTCTTTTTAATTATCGGTTAAATCCTTTTATAATTTCAGTGTTTCTGTTTATAGCATTACTTATTTGAATTCGAAGTCGGATTCTGTCATCTGGCTGTCATTCGGATTAAATTAAAGAACTCCATTCAATTCGGCCGTTAACTGATTTGTTGAGAATTGTTTCTCTCAAGCCAATTTCTATTCCAACACTTTATTTGGACCTTTATGTCAATTTGTTTATTTTTGTTTATCTTTTTGACAAAATCGCGTAAATTTTGACAGCAGCATATTGTTGTTTACAGGAAGCCATCTTACTGCAAATAAAATTACAGGTGTAGCGGTCGCTGTGAGCACTTATGTGAGTTAAACTTCCAAACAACTTCCGTGAGCATTAATTACCATATGTTGGATGCATATGTAGACGCTCCTGTTACATGCTTATGCTGTTAAACGCTTATGCTTACATAAGTCGTAAATTTTATTTCTGAGTGTAAAGCCAGCCTTAGAACCATAAATAAACCACTCACTTGATCGATATGTTCGGGCTTTTTGTTTGAAACAAATTGGTCCTAAAAAACCATAGATATGCGAATATATAGACAGTACAATACTAGGTTACTATAGTTAGGCGACAATATGACGTCTCAATATTCATGGTTCTAATTTTCGGTCGGAGTTGTACCCCATGCTTAGAACTATTGACATAATGTAATATAAGTCTTCTTTTATTTCAAATAAGGTATTTATTATAAAATTTGTCCAAAGAATCGTCACTATCTCAATAATAATTCTTTTTTCAAACGTATCTTCAGGCAGGTAGATAGGTACCATAATTTTGATTAAAAGGGAATAAAAAATTCCTAATAGACATGACGATTTAACATTTGAAAAAATAATCTTTACTGAACCATTGAAATGCAAAACGGTCACGTTAAAACAGGACTTCGCTCCGTTCAGTCAACAAGGGTTTCAAAATTATTTCAGCTGACCAAATTTTTTCAATACTTTATCACCACTCTCTCTCTCTCTCTGTCTTCCAACAACCTTGAAGCCATTGCCACCCATCATAGATAGATCTACCTATAAAAAGAAATGTTTCTTTTTAAGTAACTACCTGTACTATTTTTTTATTAATCTTTTTATGGTATTATTCTTGTCCACAGATAAATGGCCCAAAACAGTGTCAGGCCTCCCAAGCACAGCGGGCACCACCGCCAGTGTTGCCTTCATAAGGGGAGGAAAAATATACATTGGTCATGTTGGCGACTCTGCAATCGTCCTAGGATATCAAGTGGATGGTTAGTTTTATATTTTCATAATTAGAATAATAAAAATTCTCTAATTTGGTGATGTTTGATTTAGACTAGTCTTTTGCCCATTGCAGGCAATTGATCGGGAAAAGTAGTAGGTGATTTTATGTTCGAATGTGGATGAAGCAAGAAGTGTGTGCCTACACAAAGGGCCCAGGGAGTTAACCACTTAATTTGGTACATATATATAAAAAAATTGGCTTCATATGTGCGGATGTAAAACTTACAAACAACAAAAACACTCCAAGTCGTTTTTCAGGACACCGAAAAACAATGTTATAATTGAGGGAATTGAATTAATAATAAATACCGTATAATATTAACTAGTCCTTATTAAAACAATTTATTAACGTAAAATAAAGAATTTATTTCAAATTAAATATATGAAAGAAAACATAGGCTAACAAACCCACGCCGCTAGGAGGCGCTAGTGTAGCATACTGCCATTAGAATGTATGGGAAATGTCAGAAGTTGGAGATATTATTAATATTATAGGGTTTTTGGTATGAGCTTTATCTCGTGCAATTTAAATGTGCTTCACGGGGTTCGTAGTTTTGTCTTAATTACCGAGACAGAACATGGATTTTAAACACTTGTAAATCTCACATAACAACCATTTTATCTATATTTTCAGAAAAACCCCATTTGAACTTAAAATATATTAGTTGTCTCGCACTGACAAAACAAAAATACTTAATACGCCACATTTACAACCCAAGGTTTTTACGATTGTGTCTATTAACTCTAGTTGGCATATATATGGCTAGTATGAAAAATATTTTGTAGTTGGTGTAATTCCTGCCAAAATGCAAATCTGCAATTTTTCACTTATTGATTTTGGCCTGCATTTGTCATGATTATAAACATAATATTATATTCACTTAGTATTAATTATTCTTTTTATATTTAAATTTTATGTTTTGTTTTGTAGGTAAAGAAAACTGGAGTGCAAAACCTTTAACACTAGATCACAAACCAGAATCATCTCAGGAAATGTCCAGGATACACTCCAGCGGAGGAAAGGTATGGTATTCTTCATGTCAACATTATGTTTAAAACGCCAATAAGTCGTGATCACCAATCTTCAGACAGAGTAGAACTTCCTGTTTACAGTTGATGTCGGCATAATTTATTTATTTATTCATTTACGCCCGTCAGGCTTTTATTATATTACATAGTGCATTCAAATTAACATAATAATAGTAACACGAAAAAGAGAGAAAAAATGTATTAATACCTACCTGCCTGGAGTAAATAACAAAAATCAACATAAAAGAAAAAGTAAATTATAAGTTAAATATTTAGATTAAAAAGTAAGTTACAGATAATAATAATTATAATGTTAGCGAAACAAAACGTTAGATATTTCTGATTTAGTATGAAAAAAATGAAAATATCAACAGAACTGAATTTATTATGTCTATTTAGCCTTTGAACTAGGGAATTAATAAAATAGTTGGTTTTAGATGAATGAACAAAGAACAACTCAGGAAGTCTCGTGTTACGATTTGGTACTCGAACATTATTAGCTTAGTGACCAAATTAGCATTGACCAAATTGCTCATGGTTCTTCTGTAAGATAAGTTGATTAAATCAAGTAATTTCATTAAATTAACATAATTAATTTGGTCAATGGGTAAGGATAATTTAAAATATCCATGCCATGCTTAGAGATTATTCTTGTAATTTGATATCTAACTAATTTCATGATAAATGTTAACGTAGATTTCCGCACTTCAATGGCTTTTACATTAGTTTTCCACAACGAAAGAAATATTTACTGTACATTCGCGTAGCAAACAAAAATGATACGAAGAATATTTAATTTTTTCAAACGAAGCAATTACTTTTGGGTGTGACATTATATATTAACCCCTCCGACATTTCGCGAACTTGAAGCTAAGATGTCTTAACCGAAATGTCAATTTCACGAAAACGTTGTCTTATTACCGCCTCACAATCAAAGCTCTATAAATGAAACATTACTGAACGGAGCCGAATAGTAAAAACTGTTTTAGAAAGGTTACAAAATAGGCTTTCAAATTGTTGTATCATAAATAAATATTAACATTTGTAAATATTTAAATTTAGAATGGAAACATGAAAAATAGGTTAAAAATGACTCACGTCATGTTTTTAGGTGAAAATGGTACTAAAATCACAGATTATGTAAACAAAAATATTTATTCTATTGTATATATGTGTAATAAACACTTTTATCACCTCATTTTTTTATCATTTCATATAAAAATATTTTATAAAAATTTAATATGTGAAGCGCGCGGCGCTACCGGCAGACATTTTGCGCGGATAAAAATTTTGTGTCAATTATGCGACTGTCAGCAGATTCCTGTTTTGTATTTCCATAGACAACTTGGTAGTGATGTGTAGCTTGATCTATAATCGACCTTTTAGTTTTTGTTTGAGGGATGTAACTAAAATAATAACGGAGTAAGAACGATTTCTATGGAGAGACACGCGTTGACGTGTAAACACGCTTATTGTACTTGACTGCTGTCGTATTTTTAACGCATATATCTGCTTACGTTGCTGAGGGGTTAAATGAAAAAAACATTATTTGTAATACACAATTTTTTAAAATTAAATTAATAAATTACAGTCAACCAGGTTTCGCATATCTCGAGCTTCATCAGGGCTATTATATTAGTTAATAGTCCTGATGAAGCTTGAGATAATTATTATATTAGTTAATAGCCCTGATGAAGCTTGAGATAATTATTATATTAGTTAATAGCCCTGATGAAGCTTGAGATAATTATTATATTAGTTAATAGCCCTGATGAAGCTTGAGATAATTATTATATTAGTTAATAGCCCTGATGAAGCTTGAGATAATTATTATATTAGTTAATAGCCCTGATGAAGCTTGAGATAATTATTATATTAATTAATAGCCCTAATGAAGCTTGAGTATATTTGCAGAACGTTATATGCTCTCAGTACCACCCTGGTGTAAGACCACCATTCAGAATTGAAACGTTGCTTGAAATGGCTTTGGCCGTGTTTTGTGACCAGATCTGAATAGTCAGGTACTTCCCCACATTCCTCTACGCCATCTCCTTCCCCTCCTCGCTACATTTTGCCTCACAACGTACCCTGATTGGGGATGCCATAGTCTCACTGGCTCCAGACGGTTGGGAGCAGTTGGGACTCTTGTGCGGTTTCACATAAAAAAAGGAATGTTGGAAGAATCCATTTCAAGAGACTTTGTTCTTTTACCAGGGCGATACTGAAAGCATCAACATATCTGTAATATCCTAATTTAATTATAATTCTGAACTAAACCATATGGATTAACTTTAGGTGTTCTTTGCAAGGTTGTTTATTGAAGACGACTTACATTTCTTTTTAGAAGAAAGTGCAAATTAATATTTCTAACCTGGTATTGTTCATAATTGTTGCTGATTCCGGTTTTTTTTACACAAGTAAACTACATATTACTGACGCAGCAACATTGTAGTCCATTATAGTCGGTTAAGAGCAACTAGTGGCTAACTAACATTTTTGTCAAATTTGAGTTTTTAATAATATGCAATGGCGAAATGATGATTACAATATATAATTTAAAAATGGATTCAAGACAATGTAAAGAATACATGATTATTAAAAACTCAGTTTGGAAAAAATATTAGTTAGCCACTCGTCGTGCTAAACCGAAGATATTTATAAAGCACTAGTGGAACCCTCAATGTTTCGCTATTGCTAATGTCTTTCTTGAGCTTCTCCGACTTCTTCCACTGTTCACTATGTTACTGTTAAAAACTACATTACATCGACGTTAATTCGACTCTGTGTCTCATTCCGGTGCAGAGATATCGCGTTTAGTATTCGTCGGGCGTCCCCGACTTCTTCTATCATTCAAAACCATTCTCTTAACACTCCTAGCATTAATAAGAACAAATGTTGAAATTTTCAGCGATATCGGTTGACTACTTTTAGAGTTTTGCAAGCGCAAACATATGCAGGCTGAATTTTTATACACGGTGTCCGGAAACTCGTAGTACAAGCGGGGAACTGGAGAATCTACACCACATGGAGAACCCAAAAAAACATAAAGTTTTTTTTTTTTGAGCATTTTCAAAAAAAAAAAAAAAAAACCAAAAAAAAATATTTTTCGGCTATTTTAGGGTTAAAGTTTTTTCTGGTGTTTAGGGTTGAATAACAGATGTTTTAACCCTGCAGAGCAGAAATATTTTATGATTACACCGGGTTAAATGAAGGGTGATTTCAAAATAATGCTTCAAATTCGAGTTTCTTCATTTGTTTTACTTTCAAATAGTTTTAATTAGTTGGGTACTTTGATCTTCAGTAATAATTTATAAGAATTTGATTAAAAAAAAAAAAAAAAAAAAAAAAAAAAAAAAAAAAAAAAAAAAAAAAAATCAACTTCAAACTCGATTTACTCGATAACGAAAGCTCAAATAAAAAAAATATATACTACAAAATCGACTCCAAATGTGATGTAGATTCACCAGTTTCCCGCTTGTACTACGAGTTTCCGGACACCCTGTATATTAAGTTTCATACCGGAGTGAAATTTGGCCTTCTGGCTGCGGTCCTTCTCAATTCGCCTCTGGTCTTCCGTCCTTCATGTCCTCATGGAATGCCAGATAAATAACATTATTTTGTTGGTCAGGTGGTAGCGAAAGCCGGAGTTCACCGCGTAGTGTGGAACCGGCCCGCCGTGGGCCCCAGCGGGATGATGCGCTGTGACGAGATCCCCTTCCTGGCGGTGGCGCGCTCCCTTGGGGACCTGTGGAGCTACAACGCCAGCACCGACGAGTTTGTCGTCAGCCCCGACCCCGATGTGGGGGTGCTGTCCATCGACCCCGCCAAGTTCAGGTATTTATTTATTAATTAACAATAAGACTTTCTCCACCATTCAGAATCGAAACATTGCTTGAAATAGCTTTAGTCCTGTTTGGTGATCAGTTGACTAGCCATGTATTTCCTACGCCTTCCTCTTCCCCTCAGTTCCTATTCCTCGCGAACCCTCAGCCCCACAGCTTACCCCAATTGGGGATGCCCTAGTCTAACTGGCTCCAGACAGTTCGGATCAATTGAGACTCTGGTTGCGTTACTCCACATGGAGACAACTATCTTAAGTCATTTTTTGTAATATCTATAAGACTACAACAGATATTTCATCTTATGGGACTGTGGAACCTTTTCTGTTACGAAACCTCATTTAATTAAAATAGTTTTTTCATATTTAAGTTCTTTTCCTTCATTAGTTTTTTTCCATAGATAATAGAAACATCGTTTAGTGTAGGAAGAAACATGTGCGGGGTGGTGCTATGCATGCGATTTGCAGTAGTATGGGTGGACGATGTTGGTGACACTTTTATGCGCGCAAACTAATCACGCTGGGTTCCCAACCTTATCTATTCTATGAGAATCTATGGTCTATTCATAGAATGGTAGTTGAAGTTGAATCAACTTTGGTTTGCTATTCCATAGAAATGAAATAGATCAGGTAATATGTTTCTATTTTCTATGGTTTTCCCCATTGTGTCTTTTAATTTCTATGGCTCTGTTCTAATATGCTTGTTTGCTCCCTCAGATGTCTCATATTCGGCACGGATGGCCTGTGGAACATGGTGTCTGCCGAGGCTGCAGTCCAGTTGGTGCAGACAGCCGAGAGACACAACGAGAGGGCTCCCCCGGGCGCTCCGCCCCCGGACGCGTGGCTCAATCCCTCCAAGATCCTGGTGGATAGCGCCCTGCAGAGGTAAGATACCGTTCTTGACTTTTTATCTCCTCTTTGATACAATATTGAGTTGTGGATTTCCTATGTTTTATATTTGTATCTTTTTTGTGTGAATACAGCACTAGAGTACCAACTGCAGTAGGTTAATGGCATCCCCAACCGGGGGTATGTTGTGAGGCTGAAGGGGTAGGAAGGGAAAAAAGATAGAGAAGAAGAAGGTGGGAAAGTACCTGGCTATTCAGATGTAGTCACCAAACGTGGCAACATTTCAATGATTCAAGCAATGCTTCGATTCTGAAAGTTGGACTTTCGCCACGAAGTTACCGGGAGTATCTACCACTTTGCATACATATACTATGATATACTAAATGAATGGGGGCTGATTTACGAATGGTGCAGAAACACTGAACATTTTGGGGTCCCTTGCCTTGAGACGGGCAGCTTTTCATGGAAACAGTTATTTGTATTATATAATTCCCCTGTACTGCGTGTTATGAATCTATATTTGGAGTTAATTCCGTGTTTTAAGATCTTATTTTATAATTTTCTTCATTTTTCCTGGTTTTATTTCCACTTTCTCAGCGATTTGGAAAATTTGCATCTTTATAAATCTGTCACTGCCAATGGAATCAATCCAACATAATACTCGAGAACAATGTATATAAATCTTATATCCACCACTACAGCGATTTTTGGCATATAATGTCTACAAGTTTACAAAACGTCTTGAGCAATTGCTTGCCATAAATGTGTCAAAATTATTTAGGTTTTCTAAAACAATTTATTTTCATTTATGAAAAAAAATTTCAAACTTTCTCGCAATCTGCAGTTTGCGTTAGTAGAAAGCTGATATAATACTTTCCCATGTCATCTATATGTGTCTCAAATCGACATCCTGTCGCCGATTCTATACGCATCTAAATTCCAATAACATTTGTTTTCGACTTGTCAAAATGGCGTTGTTTTTTTTTAAATTTGATTTTTATTACATGTTTGTATACCAGTGTATTTGTAATTGAATTATTTAACGTGTTTTCAACTCATGTGAATTAAAAAAATGGTGGCTTTTTTTCCCATTTTTTTTCCAAACAATGTGTGAATTCTCCACCTCATGTCTTTTACATCGTCAAATAGGCTGTCTACATAGACATATGAATATTAGTAGACCTGCCCTAAGTGATTAAAAGCGTATTATCCCCACTCCCCATACCGGTTCCATTGGAGCCGGCTGTGCTCGCGTATGGCCTCAAGTGAAATTTGAAAACGTGACTTCATCATTCTTGTGCGAACTATGGTCGAGGCATCATCGGTTCATTTTACGAAATAACACGTCAAAATGTTGACTTGTACTATGAAAACTTGTAAAAATAGATGTGAAAAAGAGAATAAACCCAATTGTCGTATTACATTCCATATATAAGCATTATGTTACTTTATTTTAAGCATATTCACATCGTATAATATGAATCAGTTGTTACTATCACATCGAGAAACGTCTGGACGCGAAACACAAAGCTGGTTGGTTGCTGGGAAGTAAATTATGAACATTTATAAAAGTGTCTTAACTAAATACTTAAACGAAAAATTGGACTCTGAAAATAGAACCGAATTTTTTTGCCGAATTTGGACTTCGCAAATTTGTTCATAACGTGGCGAGTAATTTGCGCTCCCATGTAAAAATGTCTATTCATTCAAAAGCAGATTTTACTTTTAAGAAGTAAATGGTGATATTATAATGCGAGATGCCTATTTACTGTCAGATTGATTTATTGACGAATCACAGTCATCTTCACTCCCTTCGTTCTTCAACAGTTGATTTTACCCCTCGCCATTATCTTCTCGTCTATTAATTCCTATGTCTGTGGCTGTCTATGTAAAACGATTTATTGAACTAAATATAACAACAATCAAGATTATTCTTATTGATAATTATAGGCAGTGAATGTATCTTTCTAATTTAATTGCAGTTCTTTTTGGTAAATGTATTAAATACACTTTATTTTAGTGCATTCAATTTTGACAGTTTGCGAACCCAAATTCCATATTTTTCATACAAAACTTTTGAACAGCTGTTATTACTGTTAAAATTGAGTCTTGCAATATATATTTGTATCTGTGATAATCAAGTAGGCCATAGACAACAAACAGAATTAGAAAATATTCATTGATTTTCCGAGTAAGTACTTCACACTGCTATTTCAAAGGAACTAATGTGCAGAATTCATGCATTTTTATAAATTTTATGAATGGTAAAATATAGACGATTTAATTGGCTATATAGTACTGTAATCAGTTTATATGTCTCCATATTACAATTTGGAGGTATGTTTTTTTTTATGTGGGCGGGAAAATTCCAAATCAAACGCTCAGCAATCATGGTCGCTCGCCTTGTTTTTCAATTATAAACGCGATCTTCCGAGTGGATATGAAATGCATTTTTGAGTTGTATTTTAATCTGTACTTCTTGTTTAGATGGTCTTCGACCAAGATGCGGGCTGACAACACCTCCGTGGTGACCCTCATGATGGATCCCCCGGGCCCCCCGAGGAACCGTGCCCCTGCAGTTCCAGCACCACATCCCTGCTCGCCACCCATTGGTAAATATCCATTAGTCACATTAAACCTCGAAGAACTCAAACTACCTTGAATAATGTAAACATGTGTAATGGCTACATTTATTTCCTTCCTCTCATTGAGGCCCCTCTACGTGTGTTACTAGAGCCAGTTTGTGTATATATTCCATTTGCATTGTATTTATGTATTTTGTGTTATTTCCGTGATAATATGAACTATTATTACCATGTTGAAAGCCATTATGAAAATAAGTATACATTATTTAGTACTTGTTTAGCATTTTAATAATCCTGTTTGTCACCACACCTCGATTTAGCATACTATTTATTTTTTATTCTCATTCAACACCACACTGAAGTCTGTGCTGTCATAACATTGTAAGACGTAGGTAGGCACGTCTTATGCACACAGATTTGAGTTGTATGTCACTTTAGCTGTTATAATTTCTAGAGAATTTTGCAAGATTATTAAGACGTTTGTGCAAGATTTGTCACTCAAAGGAATACATTTTCTTATTTGATAGGCCGAAGGGTGGCTTGGACAGAATACGCCGTGAAAATAGCAACGGGATACGGCCACTTGTCATTGAACTCTGGCTGACGGAGTGGGAGGCAAGCAATCATCATTCGGCCAATAACCCGCTCATTGAGACTTCTCACTCCCTTGCAATAATATGTGACAACTTATTGTGGTTCCCCAGGGAAATATTACCGGTCATTTTTACGCGGTGTTAAGAGCTTGGAATATTTTTTCACCGTTTTCTTTTTTGACGGTTGGATTTTCTCCTCTGCTACTGTATCATAATATCATGCGTGGAGTCTGGAAACTCGTAGCAAAACTGGTGAATCTGGTCACAATTTTTTTCAATCTGAGCATTTTGAATTTTTCGTTTTCCTTTTTTACGGTAACTAAAGGGTTAAAAAAACTTTTGGAGCCAGGTATATAGACGCTTCGACGCATTTTAAAAGACATTAAACAGCTGATTTTAACCCCCCCTAGCGACCAAAATTCCAACTTCCGACTCCTTTAACTCGAAAACTAGATTCACCAGTTTCCCGCTGCTACTACGAGTTTCAGGACACTGTGTATTGCTATCGGAATCTGCCGACCAAATCATAATTATGTTTTCGTATTTTGCATGCACTGTTTGGTCTTCTTTTTTTCGAAAGTCGAAACTTGTTGAGCTTTTGTTATCAAAACCCATGGATGGAATTGGCGAATCAACTGGAATATTTTTTTCATCTATGAATGTATTTCCACTCCAATGATTAATAAAAACGTGAATATATTCTCTTTTAAATTGCATCGACCATAACTGCACGTCACAAAGTATGGCTGTATCTGCTGCGCTCGAGTGTTTTTGGTGATAATGTATATTTGCATCAGTTTTGCAATTTAGGCAACAGACTTTTTCCATAATTATATATATATATATGTGTATTTAATTTAATATGTATAGGTAATTTCTTTTGAACACATAATTATGTGTGTATATGTTGAATTATCTTTTACATATCTTGAATAAATTTGTCACCACATGTGGGATCAGATTGAAAATCTTCAGGACACAGAAAAACCACTTTGTGGCACTTCATTTTTATTTTTTTAAACCGTTTTGCATAAAGTAATATATTATTATATACCTACTCATTAATTTGACGTCTACAGTTTTGTAATCTGTTTTTTTAATTCTGAAATATTCAATAGAGCATTCTTCTAATCTGTGCATTTTTTCCTCAGGCATACCAGAAACAGAGGATCATTGCCCCACTTCCCCCACCCCCATAGCCCCACCCACTGAGACCACCCACACCACCCCCTCCCGCGGATTGTCCATTGTCACCCGCTTTCCTGACCCCCGGCCTGCTCCCCCACCCTTGCCTCCCCTGCCACCCCTGCCCTCCCATCACACTCTATACTCCTACACCACGGCCCACGAGGAAGAGGAGACCTTCATCACCAACTACGGCAACCCCGCCGAGTCCTACTTCATCGCCAGACTCCTCAACAAGACGCAAATCAGAAACAGCCTGCACAATGTGCATGAGGAAATCACAACGATCGAGATCGTCCAAAGAGAGGACACGGAGGTTTTCAATGTCAACAATAATATCGAAGAGAATCCCTTCAGGAAGACTTCACTTCTTCAAAGGCCCAGCGCCCCGTCACCCAAGGTGGAGGTTGTGCCGCAGCCTACAGTTAATGAAGATGTGCCTCTGGTCGCCGAAGATCATTGCGATGCCGAACCGGAGAAAACATCCGAGCCCAAAGAGGATAGCGACAAAGATTTAGATGCATCCATCGTGGAGGAATGCATCCAGATCAATGAGGTGTCGTCTAGTTCTCCCGTGGACTCTCCACCTAAGAGGAACAGGAAGTCTAAGGGAGCTGCGGGGACACCGGGTTCGGAGCCCCGAGCTCCCGTGCGCAGCCTGCGTTCTCACGACACCCCCGTGGCCCCTCCACGGCCTCAAACCCGCCTCACCAACAGGGGCCGCCCCAGCCCTACACCTCCGCCCCCCCAGCCACCGGCTCGCCCCAAACATTCCGAATCCAAAGTGCCTGTCCCTGTCCACACAGGCAAACCGAACCCTCAGTTTGAGAAGGTCATCATCTTGAACCGTCCAAAGTTGTCCTTGTCGCCCTATGTTGGCAAAACAATCAGTCAAACCGAAGAACCGAAGCTGAATTCATCCAAAATACAAAAACCTGTACCTGTTGTTACCAAAGTTAAGCAAGCCGAACTGAAGATGAAAACTATAGCACCAAAAATGGAAGGTGACGTCGAAGCTAACAATGTGAGGGTTACCAGGTCCCGAGATAACCCTCCTTCGGCCGCCGATATCTTGTTGAAAGCTGTCCGAGATACGGCCGTGAGGAAAGCCCAACAAGCAGCGGGGAACCGAGAGCAGCCGGAGGTCAGTGCCCCCAAGCAGAAGGAAGAGGGCCCCAAGCCGGCTGTCCTCACTCGCAACAGAAACACTCCGGCAACAACCCCCCTCACCCCGCGTGCGGGGGGGACATTTCTCAGAAGGAAGGAACCAACTTTGGACAACCCCGAGAGCTCAAAGGAGAACATTCTACTGACACAAACCAGCTCTACTGGCCCTTTAAAGTCGGCCAAGAGGCGGAACAGCGGGGGAGGCCTAAACGATCTCGAACCCAAAGAAAAACGCCGGACAAGGCTTGATGACAAAAAGAAATCTGAGAAAACGGTAGAGGAACAACACCAAGATGTCTCCTCCACCCAGCAATACAAAGATACTAACTTTATGCTTGGCTTACGTATCGCAGGTGCTGAACTTCACGCTCCGTCAGATCTGCCAAACCGTCGCAGTCTCAGGAACGCAGAGGATTCCGCAGATGCGACTGCCAATTCCCCCAAATCCAAACCACGAATCAAAAGAGACAAGAAGCTACAGGGACTCATATCCGACGATGGCGCTTCCAGTGAGGTTCACTCCACAACGGTTAACTTGGAGAACGAGCCCTTACAGCCGAAGCTAGACGTGGCTCTATCATCCAGAGCACTGCGATCCAAGCAGGAGAACTCCCTGAGCAAAAAGTCTGAGGAGATGCTTGTGGACAAGAGATCGTTGAGGTCTACGAGCTGCGCACCAGATCGGGCCAGTGATGCGGGTCCCTTGGATAAAGAGACCCGGCCCATTTTACGCTCCAGGAACAGTGTCACTGCTCTGGCCCCCCGAATCACCCCCCGCCGAGTGAGGGCTCCCTGGGGTTCCAACCAGCGTCAGAGTTTAAGAAAGCGTTATACCAAGTAATAAGTCACAGAGCCTGAAGTGATAGTATTTAAACTAGTGCTAAGACTTAACCTCATGCTAGACAAATCTCCGGTTACATACCAAATAATGGCTAAAAGGGAAGACAGAGAAAGAGAGTTAACCAGATGAAAACTTTAACAATCAAGTGTCGAGACAGCGTTTGTTGAGACTATATTTAATATGCAACCAATGTACAAATTTTTGAACACCTTGCGCAGTAGCTACTTCTGCGCAATATTTCAATGCCTTATTAATTTATACAAAAAATAAATTGCTTTCGTTGAAGTGAACCCGCAAGCAAGATAAGTTACATATTCTATATGTATAGCGCACGGGTGACAATGTTTTAAGAGTTATATGAGGGTAAGGGACAGACGGTGTTTTAGTGTATCTTGTACGGAGTCGCTGTGAAAATTGAATTGTCCGAGAAACGGATTAAAAAATATAGAATTTCTTCAAGTGTCTTGTGACGTTGTGTCAAATGATTGTGTGTACCTTTGTCGGGAAGAAAGAGAGTAATAGTTATTTTCCAATAAGAGAGGAATATTATTTAAAAGAAAAACTGACCAGAAAATATAATTGGAGTATATCTAAATACTGCCGCTTTTATGAGAGTATACAATATATTATATTTACCTTCATATATAAATATAAATACGGCTATCTTTTGGTGGATGTGTTGTTTACTGGATTTTGGCCAATTTGCAGATAATTACGTCTTACCCACTGCCTAGTTTTGTAATGTTTTAACTCCTTCATTTTATATTATTTAGCCCTAAGTCTTCAGGCAGTAGTGTTTCATTTAATGTGGCAGATTGCTTCTGGCATCTGTTTGTCCAATCGATTATAAATTAGTCTACCAAAATTCTAATATACTACTGTGTTCAAAAAGTATCGAATCTTAATTTTTCGGTTCCATGATAACTCAACACAGTGACAATTCAACACACTTTTAAAAAGTGATATAAAGTCATTAGAAACGATGAAAATAATTTATTTTTTTAACCTAACCTACTTAAAGCAGTTAATAAAGTTTTTATTTCATCACTTTCCATGACTTTATATAACTTTTTAAAGATGTGATGAATTATCATTGTCATGATTTATCCGGTCACCATTTGTTTACATAGGAAAAATTAAGGTTCAATTATTTTTGAACACACCATGTATATTATGTATATACAGGGTGTCCGGAAACTCGTAGTACAAGCGGGAAACTGGTGAATCTACATCACATTTGGAGTCGATTTTGTAGTATATTTTTTTTTTATTTGAGCTTTCGTTATCGAGTAAATCGAGTTTGAAGTTGATTTTTTTTTTTTTTTTTTTTTTTTTTTTTAATCAAATTCTTATAAATTATTACTGAAGATCAAAGTACCCAACTAATTAAAACTATTTGAAAGTAAAACAAATGAAGAAACTCGGATTTGAAGCATTATTTTGAAATCACCCTTCATTTAACCCGGTGTAATCATAAAATATTTCTGCTCTGCAGGGTTAAAACATCTGTTATTCAACCCTAAACACCAGAAAAAACTTTAACCCTAAAATAGCCGAAAAATATTTTTTTTTGGTTTTTTTTTTTTTTTTTTTTTAAATGCTCAAATCAAAAAACTTAATGTTTTTATGGGTTCCCCATGTGGTGTAGACTCTCCAGTTTCCCGCTTGTACTACGAGTTTCCGGACACCGTGTATACAGGGTGTATCGGCACTAACCCGACAAACTTTAACCAGCTATTCCTTAGCACATTTGGAGTAAAAAATGTTATGGGCACTTTGCTGTCCGGTAGCATTTTTTTTCAATTAAAAACAAAAAAAAATTAAAATTTCCACACTACATCACTGTCATTGGCATTGCGTTTCGTGTTAAACAGCTGTTATAAGCAAGTGTGTCAAAAAGCGTCTTCGCTCTTTCGCACACACTAAATAATAATAGTTAAAAATGAGACGAATGGTGCCGTGCTATTTCGTTGTGACTGTAAACGTGCGCCAATATAGGTACACACGTGCATTATTCAACGGAATTCGAATAAAATATTTGCCAGATGGGTTTTCAAACTTTATCAAAGGATAAAACAGTGGTGACATGTGGTGAAAATATGAATAATAAATTTTTTATTAAAAAAAAACTTTACCGGACAGCAAAGTGCACATAAGATTTTTTACTCCAAATATGCTAAGGAATAGCTGGTTAAAGTTTGTCGGGTACGTGCCGATACACCCTGTATTATAATATTATTATCATTACTGTTTTGAATTTTATAATGTTAAGTCAAATAAAACAAAAATATATATTATTATGTACGTGTAGGTCACACTTTTAGTGAAATATATTTTAGAATGATAATTGTTTCTCGATCCACTACTGCTGTTCAAATTTTATTTGTAATCACTTATTTTCATTAATACTGCACTTTCTTTCAACTTATTAATTTTAGGCATAGTTTTGATCATTTTAGGAATCTATTAAAGAGACTTGCAAAGTCTTTAGTGATGCGAAAACTACCTGTTTTGTAATTATTTTATTAACGTGTAGGGTATTCCTAATAATTCAGTCCTATCGTCATTTTACCGATCAAATTAAATTCCCATCGATTGATCCCACAAATGCTGAAAAATAATCAATTTAAAAATCGTCCAATGAATGCATAAAAATCTGCTTACGCTTCATTTAAATATGTATACCAAATTAATAATTAACCTAATGATGTTTGCAAATCAGATTTTCTACAGTTTGCTTACAAATGTTTTATTCTAGGAAATCTGCAAATATTATATTGTTCTCTTTTACTTTGTAATATATTTTACAGTTGTTTCAACATAAAAATAATTCCAGCCTTTTAAAAAATTCTTCAAATTCCAAATTTGATATATAACGGTATGATATTCTGTTATCGCGTTAAATCCTCTTGTTAAAATTGCAATCCGACAACTGTTGTTTTATAAAAATTTGTGATGTTTTAAATTAGGACGGCTGTAAAGTTTGCTAGGAGATTAACTGCCGAAAGAAAGGCAATATATACCACGGACCAATAAAAATACTATGTTTGTAAAATATGATTAAATATTAATTTACATATTTGTAATAAGCATTTACTTTGTGGCTCGTCATAATTTACAATAAAAGATATAAATTTGTTTTAGACCACTTTAATTTTAATTGCACTCTACCGGTTTCGGAAGCACCCTTCCTTTGTTAAGAAGGGTGCTTCCTTCGTCAAGAAGGGTGCTTCCTTCGTCAAGAAGGGTGCTTCCTTCGTCAAGAAGGGTGCTTCCGAAACCGGTACAGTGAAATTAAAATTAAAGTGGTCTAAAACAAATTTATATCTTTTATTGTAAATATTAATTTACTTAATTTTTACATCAGTGCCATTTCTATAAGTAATACTATTTCCAATACAAAACTGACTTTACTATATTTCTGGGGAGGATTATTTCAATTAGGGCCGGGTAATCTACATTAATCTCTTCAGTTAATTAATAATACAGATTGTTTCCCTCGCTGCCGGTCTAGAGTATATATTTTTCCAACATTGAATGTCAAAATGTATAATTTCAATCGCTTTGCCTTAGCCTAAAGTTCAAATAAAAGATATAAAATAAAATTAATTATTAGTATCTCATATTTCCTTATACAAACAGTGAAACCCATTCAAAAAGTTGATGCTGAAGTTGCATTCTTAGCTCCTCAGGCTAATTTGTTCTCCCTTACTGTCCTGGTGAAAAATATGATCTAAACGGTGTTAAAAAGAGAAAACAACATGCTTTATATTCAAATCTAAAATTTCAATGAAACCAAAGTTTCCGACCGCAATTTGAAAAAAGTTTATAAAATTTGTGAATTTTTCATACACGAGAAATGACAAAAAAGTGAGGTGGCAATAACATTTAGGACGGGTTGTTTCGGAGAATTTGAACAATTCATCAAATTTCAACGTTCATTTCCGGGTTCTGTGAAAGTCCTATTCAAGTTCTGTTATTATATCATTATAGGCTTGTTGCTTGACAAAACTGAAATTAAAACAGATCTTGAAAAAATCTTTCACAGAACTCGAAAATGAATGTAGAAATTTGATGAATTGTTCAAATTCTCCGAAACAACCCGTCCTTATTTTTGCCCAATAAAATATGTGTTTGTTTTATGTTTTTCCATTATCAGTAATTTTAGTTAAAAAAATGTTAGATGAGCCATTTTTAAACCTTTTTTAAGTTTGCGTTAAAAAAATTTATATTTCTAAAATAATATGTTTATTTCTAATACTAAAATTTAAAAGCTTATTTCATCATCTTTCAAAAACAGTTTTTAGTTTTCGGATATGTTCAGAATTATTCCATTTATCAGAATATGCCAGAGGCTTGAGGGGTTAGTGATGGTTTTTTCGGTCCCTTGAAGGCTGAATTTGAAAAATGGTCCAATTTATCTCAAATATGAGGTTTTCCTCACATGAAAAGTTTTTTTTGGAAAACCTTGTGAGGAAGTTTCACTGTATCATAATAATAAAATGATTTCATTATTAATTTCTACAAAATGCAACTTATTTAATTTTATACGGCTTAATCCTGCTAGCCTGAGATGATTCACAGATATTCATATTGTTGTTCAATATTACAAATGTATATTATCATATATATGCATGTTAAGAAATTTTATAACAATAAAATTCCCGTTAGTTCAGTTAAACTATTAAAGAAGTCAGCATGTTACAGAGTCACCACCTAAAATAATTTTAAGACTCCAGATTTGAACTTGTTAAAATTTATTTATGCAATTATGTATTTTGCTGAAGCGGGGCAATCTGAAAACTTCTTAGCCTGCTCCCTCACAGGTCAGTATGAAATCTACACCCATGAGGGAACAGGCTTACAAACATATGTACGAAGATTCATTTCTACTCTATTTTTATTTAAAAAAAAATGGATTTACCTTATTTTGGCAGTAATCTCACAAACATTTATGAATGTATGGTACAGTTTTTACAGCTATAATAACAATTCAGATAATATTAGTGATATAATTCTTTGGAAGAGATATCTTTTACAACATTGTGTTTATAACGGTTTTTACTGTTCATCATCAATGATTTTGTTTTGTGAAATTCGAATTCAAAAGTAGTCATTATATATACCTAATATCTTTTTATACCCACGCCACACTGAAATATGCACCCATTCTGTGTTAGATTATATTGTTCAAGTGGGGGTGAGGGATATTGGTGTGTTTGTGATTTCTGAAATCCATAGAATAGACACTTGTAGTTGTATTAACATCATGATCGTTAAATGCGTTAGTTATCTTTCACTTTTGCACCTAACGAAATCAAAACTGATTTTGGCTGCATGAGAATAGGTCCTTCTACCGACTTGTTCTTATGTAAAATGTTTTTCCTCCCTCATTTAGTCCGGGTCTCTTCAAGATTTGCATGAACAAATCCCTTCTTACAGCCCCCTTTCTTAACAAGTCGTCCAACGTCGCCAATCCTTCCTCGTTCTTTACTAAAATGACTTTTAGTAATTAGCATGTGAGACTTCATGATATCTGGCGTTTATGTGGCTTTTTGTCAACTGTAAAATAATCCGATTCTTATTATAATTTTGAAATATGTATTTGAATCAATTAATGTTTGTATTTTGTACAATGGACGTCTGTAAAGTTGTAGCCCCTCTCTCTGCCTTATTGAGGAGAAATCTAACAGTGACGGTAGTCTATAATATGTTTGAAATGTCGGTAACTTTGTAAATTGTCATGATTGTGAATACCTAGTACCTCGAATATTTTGAAAAAAGAAGCCAAATGTCATTCGGTGGTCAATAATATCGGCCGTGTCGAAATACATTAATTTATAATTAATTTTATTGTGTTTCGGAATCAATCTAACAAAGTGCTGGAATTATGTAAATCGTTATGCTATAATTTATAATAGTAATAATAATCTTTTTATAAGAGTATATATTTATACTCCTATAAAAAGATCACTATTTGAACACTGCAGTGTTCAATTCAATTGTTAAAATTACTGGTAAACATGAATTTGTGTATTAATTTGAACTTTTTCTTTTTTGATATAATTTTTTCAAAGTTAGATAAAAAAATAATACATTTATTATTAAATCTCCTTCTGTTGTAGTCTCTTGAATTATTTGAACAGTGTGTTTGTGCCAAGGCGTTTTAAAAAGATATTGCAGCGGTTCAATCAATTAATTCTCAATACGGTTTTAATACTTTTAAAAAAGAATTTTAGCTCTGTGTTATTGCAACAAGCAAGCACTTAAAAAATGTTATGGAATATTTTCGTATTTTAAAGTTTTTATTTTTTATTAATATGTGTGGCGATATCTGAATGTAAATTGAGCGGTGTGAGTGAATTAATTAGTTGTTTTTAATGATATTTAAGTATATATATATATATATTGGAATGGAATTGTGTTACCTTCGGGACATGCAAAGAAAATTGTAAACATGGTCTGAATTAATGTGCCTCATGTTACCAAATCGATTAAAGAATGCATCTTTTAGTTACTTTACGAATTTGAATTCTCATCGGATTTAATTCAAAAAGTCTTATTTAATTCAATACAAATAGATTCAATGTTATTTTACTAGAATAAGCAGATGATAATATAAATTTTTTAATAGTTTTTAAGATGGTTTTTATTATTCTGTAGTTTTTATGTTATTGATTTTACCATAAGTGACTCTCGTCTCAAACTGTCGGCGATCTTGTGACCTTTGTGAACTTTCTGTCGCAAAAGTAATCTTTCTACAAACTTTGCGTTACCACACTGCTTAAGAAAGTAAGCTGCACCGAGTTATTTCTTCAAGAGTGTGAATAGAATGTTCAAAACCATTAATGCCTAAACATGTAAATAGCATTAAGACAGGCTTTTCTTTAATCCACATTTCAAAATACCGTTTCCCTATTAATTTGTAAGAAAATTAAAAAATGTTATATTTGCTGACAGAAGTAACTTATCGAAGCAACCTTTTATGATGTCAAAGAATCGTTATTGCAAACTGTATATTTTCGTATTTAATGTTTGAAAGATTTATTCTCCGCATGATGCTCAGTACAAATATATATCTGATTGTAGAAATACTGTTTAAATGTTGTTTTGTTAAGAAGTTGCCAAAGAGACAATGCGGGAGGCAGCACAGATCCGGTTTGGAGGGACGGTGGAAGTCGCAAACTTTATTTTTTGATTGAAATAAATGGTTTTTAAATATATTTACTCTTTTTTATTTCATTACTTTTTCTTCCCTATGTTTTTTACTTAGGGCTCTGAAGGACACTATTAGCCACAAACAACATATCCATTAGATAGGCCCGCAAGCACTTTCGGCGCGCTCTGCTGACCACAAAGAAATAATATAAGTTTTTTTACGAGAATGCTTTTCTTTCGCAGTGCTTCAGACACATTTTTAAGACATTATTACAAAACCCAGAGAATGACTTAGCTGACAGATATTTAAGTAGTTTAGACATAAATAAATAGGCGATCCAACATTCCTTTTTAATTTAATTTAAATTTATTATTATTTTACTAATAAGAAATTAAATGTGTATTTAATAAGAAATTATGAGTGTAATGCTAATTAAACCGGGGCTCACTTACAGATAAAATTACAGTTTTGGATTCATCTGCAGATGCATTTAAGAAGGAAACCATTCTCGTGTTTTAAGTACAGTTTTAAAATTCCAGTAGCAGACTAGACTATATGCTGCAAAAATCGGAGGAAACCATTTTCGTGTTTTGGGTGTGGTTTTAATTAGAGTTGGGAACTCTCACAAGGATTAACTTTTAAGTTTAGACCAGTTTTGTGTTCAGAATGTAAAAATAAAATTCCAGTTGTGGATTAATCAGCAGGCATTTTGAAGGAAAACATTATCGTGTTCCAAGATGCAGATTGTGTGCTGCAAAAATCAGAGGAAACCATTTTCATGGGCTGGGTGTAGTTTTAACCGAAGCTGGGGACTTGCACAAATATCCAATGTTAAGTTAAAAGCAGTTTTAAAATAATAATAACTAATATTAAAATCCCAGTTGCGGATTTCGGAGGAAACCGTTTGCATGTTCTGCGTGTAACGATTATTTAAGCTCCTGGACTCTTACGCAGTTATTTGCTTTAATTACTCTTAAGTTTAAACCAGTCTTGTGTTTTGAACGCAACATAAAATTCGATTTTCGGACACAACTCAACCATTCTCACTTTCCATTTGTGAACATGAAATTTGGTCACGCATTTTCCTTTTTCCGAGGACTCCTTCACCCTTCCTCTCCACCAAAATCTAAGTGATACTACAAACATCCAAAAGGCTCCGACGGCTAAAAGCTTCCCCACCCCAGCTTTAGAGCCTCTGAAGGACAGATCTGACCGGGGCGTCCAAATATTAAAAAAAATATTTTTTTCTATAAAGTGGAGATAAGTGATTTGTTTGTCGTTTGAAATTAATTTTTTATTCTCATTTTGCTCAAATATTTATACTTGAGACAAACTGATATTCCATGGATTAAATTTAAAAAGTTTCAAGTGTATCATTATAAATTGGCTGGATCCTTTTTGTTGACAGTTGAAAGTAAAAAATTATTTACTCTTTTAATTAATAAATGGCATAAAAAGTGAAGTGACAATTCTTACTAATTTCCCCACTTCTTTTTTAAAATTATGGACCTTTCGAGTCAAAATGTTGCGGTAAATTTTTTTTCTTAACATTTTCATGTTTGTTATCAAAGTATTATTATTTAGAAACATGAATTCTTACTTCAAGTAAATTTTTTATCTATTTCTTTTACATCAACTTTAAAGATAAGAAATTTAGCAAATTTAAAATAGTTTGCATTCATATAATAAGCATTCCAAAATTTCAGAGTATTGTTTCGACTTGTAGGTAAATATATTTTAAAGCCTGAAGGGTTAAGTAAAAATTTAACCCCCTTGAGAAAATTACCTTGTATCTACACGCCTCAGGGATCTCTCACTTCAACGGCATTCAGTTTACTACTCTTATACGGGAGCACAAACAAGTTGGGTCAGGTGGGAATGCTGTCCTTGTTCTACCTGAATTTTAATGGAAGATGCTCCGAGGAACTTGCATCATTAATTCCTTCGACACCGTTGCGTAGCCAGGAAACATTTGTACATAGTTGACATGAGAATGGATCACTTCTATGACTCGTTCCTGTGTTTAACATTTCAGCCATGGAATGATTTTTAACTCAAACTAAAAAAGACCCTTCACACTGCTTCCTCAAAAATTATATTGGCCCTGAGACAATTTATTTTCCTGTGTGGAGTCAATTATAAAAAAATGAAAATACCAGATTTAAAAAGCAACATCACAATTTATTCATGTTCAATTGTTGTTAGTGAGAGGCAACTTATGATGTGTTTAACATTGCATCTTAATTTATATATTTACAAATATAAAATAAGAGTTTTTTGGTAAATAATCTAAATTTTAATACAATTATTCTATTTAATAGACAAAATGTTAAAGTACAAGATTATAAAACAAAAGGATAAACAATGTTTTATTATTTTAGTAAATCGTTGTAGTATAAATAAATGTTATACATTATTATTATATTCATCCAATAAAGTACTTTTAAGTTAATAAAAGGTACACGGTTTCAACCACTGAATAGATAATACACATAGATTTGAATGGAAACCAATGTCGCCACTGACACAGTGGTGCCTTTTGACTATTAGATATTCGCCATTCCGTTTAAATATGAAATTTTTTAAGAGACCCAGACTGAATTTCTGAATTTGAAATTTAAGCAAAGAATGGTCAGAGTTTTTTACATCACGAAACATGCTCACACATAGCATTTCTTGTATTCGTCTTTATTCTATGGTTTTAACCGTAGGAATAAGTTCAGTGTAGGTAAGTACCGAATTGTAAAAATCTGTTCTTAATAATTCTTTAGTCTTATTTTTAAAGTTTTTCTATTGAATTTGCATAAAAAGAGATGATTTTAATCTATGGTAGGTCTCCACATAAGTTCTGATGGATTTATTTCACTTAACCGCAGTATTTTTAGAAATCATATTAGTTAAATATTATTAGTCATAATAAAAATTATTTCAATATTCTATATTTAGCTCACAATGTCTTTTAAAACTTAAGGCTTTCTAATAGTTTAAGTATTACTTTAAAAGGCCTAGGCAAAATTGATGGTAAAAACCACTTAAGGCAATATTGTTCATGATTTGCAGCAAACAGCTATAAATCTACAAACGACAAAATACATATTTTTATGTATGGTATTCCCATTTCACAATTTCAAAGTTTTTTCTAATGTCAAAGAAGTTTGAAAAGTTTTAATTAATAGTAATAATGTTGTTGGTTGGCTATTGCACAAAATAGAAATTTCTTTGACAATGTTTATAAAAATCTTAATTAAGGCACACTTACAGGTAGGTAAATTAGATTTATTTTCTTTACTACAATTTAATATTATGTATAGTTATATTTCCATTATTTAAGAGGATCACATTATATGTTTAGAAAAAATGTACACTGAAAGAATTTATAAAAGATACTCATGTAGTTAATGTTTTTTATGATACTTCAACATAATGTGCAATCTATCTATATAAGTAAACATGTAAACATTTGTTTGTTCAAAATCTTAAATCTCCTAAAGTTCTTTACCGATTGCTTTGAAATTTTGACACAACATTGCACTTGAATACGCGTGTTTTTATATACCTATATTATACAGATGTTACCTGTGACTGATAAAAAAATGATTAAAAAATAAAAATAAAATCAGCGCCATCTGTTGGACGTAAAAGCAACACGCGCTATTGTTTCTCTATCTAAACAGACATACTGAGAAACGCGTGGCGGGGTACAGCTATTACAAAATAAATCTCATGAATTACAATACTTTTAGCAGTAGTTCACTGTATAATTAAATGTAAAAGTGATGACTAACACAATAACAATGTGGTTTTTATTCTTAACTTTAATAAATCTCATTTCACATAATTTACAAACTGCATAACACGCACAGCAGATTTAATGCCCTTTTTTATATTTGAAAGAAATTCAAAATACTATGTGCTTTTAAAAGTTCATTGCTCACTTAAAATCATTATAGAAAACTGCAAATTGACTTTATAAGGTGAAAAAAAATGAGATAATTCGCTTATATTTGACCACCAAAGAAATACAAACATGTTGTGAAAACTGGAACTACAGCTTTTTAGTACATCTGTAGTTTCAGATTTCATTGTGGGCATCTCTCTGTGGTGACAGTGGTGACACTATAGGTATATTTTTAGTTCAATACAGCTTAATCTAATAGCATGATTTGGATTAGTGGCTTTATACCGAACACACACTTTGCACACTTTTTATGAAAAATATGTACCCTACATATTTACCGTTTATATATATTTTTTTTCAATAAAAATAAATGCATGGTTTAAAATATTATGGAAACAAATGTCTTTTTAACATTAAATCATGATATATTTTTCTTTTAAAACTAAACATTAAATACTTATTTTATTAAAATTTAAATATTAATTAAATTATTCTAGATAAATTTATTACTATTTTTTAACGTTTAAGTACAGAGCCAGGTCACAACACAACTCACAAATAAGGCAATTTTAAAATACAATATATTTTTCATTTAAAAAAACTACGACAGTATGGGAAAGGAAATGTATTTTATATATTTATAAAAAAGCTCAAACAATCATTTTATTCAATAAATTTTGTGTAGCACTGACAGAACTTATTTTAGTTCAGTTATACGCACTGAACAGACATTTGTTGCTAGAAGTGTAATCTGACCTTTCGAATCTTTTTCAAAATTTTATTGTTTATCTGCTCAAGAAAGAATTTCGATATTTGAAAATGTTTGACAAATATCAGCAGAAGTAAGGACAAATTTAGCTTGCTTTGATCAAATGTACACACTTCTATCAGTATATGCCTTCAGTGATTATACAACATTACGAGTAGGAACCTTTTTAAATGCAAATATTATGTTATCAAATTTGTTGTAATACCTGAGGAACTTTTTTAAAAGATTAAAGAAAGGTAAGGCTAGCTTATAAAGATGAGATAAATTTTTTTATTATTATGTCGCTAAGGTACTTTTAATGTTAAAATGTCATTTAAGTGAATGTATGTAAGTAGCATATTGTAAAATTATGATTTATGCAAAGTTTGTCTGGTTTTGTTTCAAAATTAACAAAAATACTATAGGCAGGTAGGTACCTAAACGATTTTTATACGATTTTTAACGACCTATTTTTTTATTGTGGCAACACCTTTGTGTGCTGAAAACTATAGAAAAGAAAAATTGTTGTCTATCTATTTAGGCATCTTTTATTAAATCTATGCTATTGTATATCATTGTGCTATGGATTATAAAAATAAAATAAATACTATGTAGATACGCCTGCTTTTGAGAAAAACGAAGTAACATAAAATAGTGAAAATTATGTACATTTCATCATCGCTGTCTCACAAAAATATTTTTTTCAATAGTTCACTAAAGAGCGATGTAGTTTAAAATCTACAACTTTATTATTTCATAACTTTTGTAATGGCAGTTGGAACATTAAAAAGGTATAAAATAATTCTATTTTCTTACATAAGACAAAGATATTGTGGCATGTCATTTAGGAAATTATTTGCGTGGCTACACATGCCTTTAACGGCTGAAAAAGATATTGTAGGTAGGTACCTATTTAACATATACTTAACACTGTGATTTTAAATTTTTTATGTAACATAATATTTCAGCAAATTTTCGAATGTCTGTTTCAAATGTAACCCACGGTGGATTGAAATTTGACTGTCTCAATAGATGGAAATACTCAAAGATGATTCTAAAAATTTCACTGTTAATCTTTTTTGTTTTGTTTTGATCTCTTTCTTGAGGCCATCTGGTCTGATGATGGATACTGCAAGACTCTCATAAATGTCGGAAAAATGGTTGACTTCTTTCAGAGATTATTTATACTTATAACATGGTATCAAAGATGTTAAATAAAAGGGTTATATTACAGCTTTTAATTGGTTCAGATAATCTGTAATGTATTTTCCAACTAATGAATACATTATCATTTCACAATGCCAGTTCAGATAAGTAATCCGATTGGATTATTGGCTTATTAGATAAAATCAAACTCTATTCTATATTGCAATGGATCACTGAAAACACAACATAAATAAAATATATAATTACACTAATATTAATATTATGCTAACTACAATCGCACGGACTTCGCAAAAAACCAGCTTCATTATCGGCACTTGCCTGTTACACATGTAACAACAATGTGTGCAAAATACAATCAAAAATAAAATAGCATAATTTTGCATAGCTTTATCGATATGCCCACAATCACGCTGGGCATTCCTCGATAGTGGGTACGCGGAATAAGCCAAATTGGGCAATACAATAAGGAAGATAAATACTGTTGAGTTATGTTTGGCTGGGAGTACACAAACTTCAAAAAGCCAATATCGACAGCTACAAGTAGTTACTGCATAGCAATCTGCAGTTCTTAAGAGAACAAAAACTAAAAAAAAGAGAACAAAAACTATTTTAACATACGCTGACTGCCGTGTATTCAATAGTAACTGCTTGAAGCTGTTCAAATCGACTGCTTGCATTTAGCAATCCTTGTATAGAGTTTTCCAATAAGAGGAGTTATTTTGAATAGCCCGCTATTTCGGTAGATGTTACTTTTGAAGCTGTCATTTTTTGACATTTGACAAGTAGAAACTACGACATTAATAAAAATGGAACGATACACGCTTCAACAACGCATTGAAATTATTAAAATTCACTTGAGTGAATCAAATGCAAATCATCTTGAGTGATGAGGCCCATTTCCACCTCGGTGGCTTCGTCAACAAGCAAAATTGTCGCATCTGTGGCTCGGAAAACTCAACAGTTATTGTTGAAAAGCCTCCCTATCCTCAACGTGTGACTGTTTGGTGCGGTTTATGGTCCGGCGGAGTTATTGGACCTTACTTTTTCGAAAATGAGGCTGGAGCAACAGTTACGGTGAATGGATTGCACTATCGAGAGATGATTAAAGATTTTTTATGGCCGAAATTGGATGTTATTGATCTGGACAACGTTTGCTTTCAACAAGACGGCGCTACGTGCCACACAAGCAACGAAACCATTGATCTTTTACGATTGAATATCAAAACAACACCTCTTATTGGAAAACCCTATATTACCAGCATTCAGTATTCACAATGGGTTCGTTAGTTCAATACAGCCATGCAAAACTTGCGATTTTTATTTGTTATTAAAAAAATATTAATTTTAGATTGTATTTTCCGTCTGTATAACAGTCAAGTACTTACTGCATTGTCTATGGGTACACATATTTTTACAGTTATTATTTAATTCTGTTTTTTTCTAGTAGCATGTCATCGCTGGAAAAATCCGAGGATTTTGCTGGTGGTTGTGGCTTCTGCACGACTTCCATTGTCGGCTACCTTCCTTTTGCGCTCTTGAGAAGACAGCTTGCTCTTCATCTGCTCTTCGATCAGCTCCTGCATGTCCATCTGAAAATAAAAAGTTATTATTTGAACTTTCTACATTTATTTTGATAACTTTTTACATTTGAACTAACTGACTAATCGTCGGGATAGGCCCTGAGGAAAATGATTTCCCTCAGGGCGTATGTCATTTTAGGGAATAAGACTGTGTGGAGGTTCTTTTAAGGAAAAGAAGGAAGGGAAGTTCCGGGAAATGAAATAGGTTTGAGGATAGGTATCCTTCCAACTGCGATGCAAGGCAATGCGTCGAAAAAGTCCTGCTGGAAAGGTCAAAAGGTCTCTCTCAACCAGTCTCTCTAGATCCGGCCCGCCACACAGTAGGTGAGAAGATGCATCCGCCGCCAATACCTAGATAAATCTCACCCCTTTCAATTCAATTTTGTTTATTAATTTCAAAAACATTACAAAATTGTTAATTTCAATGCGTTTTGAAAATATTTTTATAATAAGAATTCTTAGATTAATATTAACAGTGTGTATATCAACTATACCAGTGATAATAGAGCTTGCCTTTTAAAGGAAGCTTCATTGATGCTAAAAATGTCGATATCCGAATTGATTCTGTTCAACAGCAAGATTGCTCTCCCCACAGGCATGACCATTGGCAAGTTAGTTCTGCAGGCCGGGAGATAAAATAGTCTATGTTGCCGGTGACGTAGATAACCATCGGGAACATAGAAATGAATGCTCTCCATGATGACCGAGTTTTCAAACCATCCACGAATCAGTCTAAAGAAATGTGTAGCAATGCGCACATCTCTCCTGACCCGTAGATAGTTCATTCCGAGCATACCCAAAAGAAAGTCATTGGGATAGAGCCACGGGTAGTGAACTCAGGCACCCCTGCTAAGTCACCAAACCAAGTGAACCACTTGGGGTGATCTGCTACCCGCCTTCCATATCGAAGAATTTAGGCATTAAGTGTGAAAACTGTTGATCTTCCGATTAAAAAATAGCAACGTACAATCGGAGAGGACATCAGAAGAAGAAAAAAAATAAAAAAATATATATAGCATCGTGTCACCCACCTGCCACTGGTCCAGCTGTTGGCTCAGTTCCACCTTCTGCCTGACCGCCTCCATGAGCTGACCGGCGGCCTGTGCGAGCTCGACGCGCGCGCGCGCCGCGTCCGCCTCGGCGCGCGTGCGGCGCGACACGGCCGCGTCTCGGGCGGCGCGTGCCTCGGCCACGCTGGCGTCGCGCGCCATGTCGCCTCCGGCCGCGTCGGCGCGCGCGCTGTTCGCCTCGTCCTTCGCGCTGGCCAGCTCCACCTCCCACACTGACACCTACAAATAATTACATTTTTATTTATTTAAAAACAATTTTTTTCAATATTGTTGCACAGGATGCCGAAAGAGCTGTTAAAGGGAAAAATATTAATAAATTGTAGCACCCAGTTTTGAATAACATTTAAAATAACAAACAAAGAATTATTTAAAACGTATTGAGGGATTGTCTCAACTTTGTTAATAACCTTCTGAGGCTGGTTAAGAAAAAAGATAATATTTGACAACATCTGAAATATTTCGTTACTGTGTTTTTTTCACCAGGTAGGTACCAGTTTAGTAATGAAATTTAATGTTAATTTGAATTATGAGTGTGTACCAAAGGATTAACGTCAATTTAACCCTTACCGGTCACATGTCGCGCACTGTGAGACAAACATATTTCGTTAAAATTCTTTTATGTATCGGTCTCCGCGACAAAATAGTTATTTTTAACTATGGTGATAAAATTCACCATAATTTGTAATTTTTTACTGAATAAAAAAACGTTTTAAGAAATTCACAAAATACCACAATTCACAATATTAATCCGTCTTGTTACTCCATTTATATTGACAGACGATTGTCTTAATATTTTTTCATCCTTGTCCTTTTAAATAATAAGATTTTATATAAGTCCCATTTGCTAAAAACTGAATGTCACCCTATCTGTCTTTATTATTTACTTTGCTTCTTCTTTTGAATAATGAATAATGATTAGTTATGGTTCAAATATTGTTACAATATACTGTCAATTTACCCATCTGGTAACACATCTAGGTAATACTTATTTTTTCTTTAATTTTGAAATATTTTGTGTTTGTATGTAGAATTACTTTATGTTTGTGATTACTCTTATGTTTGCTTCACTCAAATATAAATTGTTAACCTCGATAAAGGCTTAGTCCCAGTGAGGTTGTTTATATGTGAAAAAAAACGTGTTTTATGTATAGTGAGATGCAATAAATAAATAAATTATACTCTTTTCACTGATTCGTATGTTGTATGGTAAACGTCCAAAAGGGGTTAATTTTATAATCAGCGGTACCAACATAAAAAAAATTATGCCCACTAGAAATAAGAACCCTTTAGAAAATTTGTTAGAGTAGGCACCTGTGTGGGTAACCAACACCTTATTATATTGGAGTAGGCGTAGATATAACATCTAAAATAGGCTAGTCGATGGTGTTTTCTTTCAGGCTTCGTCCAAGGGTTCAAGGTTTTCATTAGTTAGTTTAGGTGGGCCGGCTGTTCACGCTATGTATTGATCAGCTAACACTGAGAATAAACTCGTATAGAATATTTATGTTCCATAAGTTTTATAAGAAATTATTTGGTGAGGAAAATAAAATTTATGGCTGATTCACCCGATAGATAAAAAAGAGCGTAGGTGTGCCTCAAATGACGGCTGGTATACAATGAAGGAATGATGAAAGAATTATCGAGTACAGTTGTTGATGTGTTTGTCATAAGAACGCTGAGATCTTTGATTCTGTTCTAATCACTGAGCTATCACAGCGACTTTCAGACCCGTCGTCATTTTACATGATATTAGAACATGTAATTACTACATAATATAGAAACATCAGTCACCACGGCTTGGTGACCATAAGATAAATGATTTAAAATAATTATATAGCTATTATTGCATTGTATTGTAATCGAATATGAAGCATTCTGATTCAGAGTCAAATGCTACTGATCTGAAATGAGAAGAATCGAAACATATAAGTTTCATAGAAAATAATCGACTGAATTAATAATCATAAAACGTTTTGAAATATTACGCCGTTACGCATTGTTCAAAATATTTATTCAGTCGATTATTTCAACTAAGTAAAATGATTATCCTACATAGTTGAAATCTTGGAAATAATCAAATAAATCGTTCGGATTTGAAATGATTGCGATATTTTTTAGAGACAGCTTTTAAAAATGGCGATGGTATATTGCCGTTGGGGTGGCACAAATATTTGCGTTGTTGTTTTTTTACGTGGTTTTGTGTCATTTTACGTAAGTTTTATCAACATTAAACTCGACCACATTCGTGTTCGATGGATTAAATAGAATCACTTCATCCTATGTAGTTCTGCTATCATAAATCGCAAGTAGAATATCCCGAGAGAATTTACACTCCAGACACGCAATGTAAAAAAAGTATGTGTTTCTTTACACTGCTTTCATTTAGCATTCAATTCGATTTGATTTACACACGACACCTTTCTTCTCCGTTCTTCTCTCATAGTCTACCTGACACACGCATTCACCTCTAGTTTTTCTAGCCCTTTCGACTCCCCGGGGCTCGAATAGACCAATCAAATTGTTTATCTGTTCAAGAAATCTTGATAAACTTCTTCGGAATGGTAGATACTTTCGAGGAAAATTTGGTAGCCTACAAAAGCCAGGAAATGATCTTAATGTCCATGCTACATTGTTTATTTGATGTTATATTATTGTCTCGCTGCGAGTAAATCATCTTTGTTTATAAGCCGTGTTTCACGGACGTACAGCGAAACTTCAGAGAGGACTATTTTTAAGGAAATCTAAGTTTTATCCGAATTTCTACCGATTTATAACACACACTAAGTTTTTAAGTTCCTAAAAAAATATAAGTTATTTTTTAAGATAATATATATATATGCATCTTTAAAGTCGGGACCGTTATTATATGAAGTTCCGTCGATAGAAAAAAAAGGCAAAGTAAGCTCCGAAAATTATTAAAATCACGTTTTGTTCTATTATTTAATATGTTATAGGCATGAAAAAAATCACAGCGTATCTTTAAATACAACTTAAGCATTTTGTGAGAGATTTTTTCTCTATTTCAAACGAGTCGTGTATTATTAAATATTTTCACCATTTTCACTTAATTATTATCGTTTTTTAATATTAATTAGCGCGCTCCCTCTAACGTTCGTATTTAAATAATATCTCCCTTTCAAACCTTTTTCTTCTACTACGGAGCCATAAGGCGAAGCTTAATGCTAAATCACTATTTTGATTAATCTCTATAACGAATTGGTGTACATTATGAATACCAAAAAATATGCTTTAGATAAATCGAAGGTTTTCCTATCGTTTCGCTAGAATAGAATACAAATAAAATAATAAATTACTCAATAAAAAATATAAATGTAAACAACTAAAAAAATATTTTTTCACTAGAAATGTATGGACGCGTAAAGGAAACAACTTAAAAAAATACAGTATTATAGCTAAGATTATCTGTGACAGTTTCACTTGATTAACTTTTTTGCTTTCTTATAAAATTATTTACAAAATAAATAAAAACCAGTTTTGTGCTTGAAATCGTAAGTTTCTAGACTCCGTTTTTCAAGCGATTTTAATGCCCGCACATACGCAATATGATTATAAATAAATAGTTTTGTCCGTACAAACTAAATTCTTTCAAGAAAGGTTTACACACTTCACCATAACCTGCATATATTATTTGCCCTGGTGATGGACACTGTACGAAACGTTAGCCAAGGACGGAGGAAGCACAACACATCATAATAACACAAAAAATAATCACGATAAGACTTCAAACTTGAACTTAAAAAAGCAAAATAGAAGAGGAAAAGTAAATAAGCTTAGCAAACTGTATTGGTACATAATATAAATTATTTGTATTTTCCAATTTGCATAGCAACTATCGGAAAATGTCACTGCGCAATGGTGGTACTAAACTATTCAATGTTTGTGAAGAAACAAAATGGGTTTTTTTATCGATTTTGAGAGCCACCCAAAGTAATAATGTATTATTTATTAATTAATACTCGTGGCGTCGCGTCGCCTGGATGAAATTAAATATTTATTTAATTAATAATTAACCCACAAAAGTGGGTAACTCATATATTAAACAAAGACAATTAATTTGAACCCGAGGGAGGGTATTTTTTTTGCTTATCACGCAACATTATACAAGGTGAAAACTGTTATGAATCGTAAAAAGTAAACAAATGTGTTGTTGGATGATGATGGCAACGAACACCTTAAAATATATTAGCTAACAAGGTGTGTTTGTTTTGATAGTAAACGCCTAATTATGTTTATTTATAAAATACATGATAATGTATTATAACATTTATTTATTATTTTGACTGCCTGTTTCGTGACCAATGGAATATAGTTATGTGAGGTCTAGTGTGAACATATGAACTAAATATATAAACGTGTTCAAAATAGGAAGGATTACAGTAGAAAATTTATAACTGATATAGAAAACAGAAATACGAAAATAAAAAAGGATAAAGAATCATACACAAAACTATTTTTTCTAATACACGTATAGCCACATACATCCAAACATACATATTCATACGTATATATATATATGTACACACACATATATACACATACAAACATATACTTATATTTTATATATATGTACATACTTATTTATTCAATAATAATAATAATAATAATTGGATAATTTGTAGAGCGCCGTTTTTGTGAAAAATCACCTCAAGGGCGCTGTACAATTTATTTCCTAGGATCTACATTTGTTATTTAGACCAACTGTGCCAGCACGAGGTTCGTCATCCGTTCAGGCATGTGTCCGCCGCTAATATAGCGCTGACATGTGTCTGCTGCCAATAAAGAGCGCCGACACAACATCCTCACATAGATAACAGACCTTGGCAGCACCAATCCTCGGTTGAAAAGGTCCCGTAAATCCCGACACCACTTGACACTTGAGTCAGGTATAAAATCTTCGACTGCATTGAGAATCTTTGTTCTAGGTTCACTTTCAAAATTTAATCGGTTTAAAATGCTATAATAATGGCAAATTCCGGCTAAACGGTAGAAGTTACGCGCATTTCGTGAAATAAGAAGGTAAGCACTATATAAAACACGGATGCTGAACATTTTTCAGCGATCTCTTAACAAGGGAAACCTTCTGAAAGGATTAAACAAACCGGAGCGGTTAAAACACGTCCGCTCTCGTAGAACCCATATATTTTACCGACATTTGCAACATTATCCGAGTACGAGAAACAGGCCACTAACACTATCACATTCACCCTTCAAAAAGTCGGCAAGCTTCTTTCTGAAAGTGTGATATTTGGCTATTGACTTTATTTCAATTGATAAATTATTAAATCTGATACGGAATTCCAGTTAATATTATTATGGTCTTATTTTATTGCCTACTAACTTAAACACTACTATTTTTTACAAATATCGATTTCATAACAGGTAAAATAATTATCAAAGTTTGCATTTTTCAAAGCCCGCCAAAACGATCGATATCTGATAATCTGAAGAGTGAGGCATGACATCATACGTACCTCGGTTTTTGTCGGTTAACAGTAAGGCTAATCCCACTCGGGTATTTCCAAAAAAACATAATTTTTAGCATTTTAAGCCCAGTAGTGGCCTGTGTAATGTATACACAGTGCACAAAATTGTCTGCATCATTATTGCACGCGGCCGGCCGACCCGCGAGGTGCTGTCAGAACCCGCTGACCAATCACAGGGCGTTTGAGTGTCGATTGGGTCAAGCCATGATATTTTTCTCTCAAGATCCTTATTGCTTATGTACTTAAAATAATTATTTGACTAAATATGTTAATTTGGCGTTACCGATATAAGATGGGTAGTAGTAAGTTAACTAGTAGTTCTGTGAACAGTAGACCTCTACGTCCAAAAAAGTATGTTTCTAATTATATCTTATTTAATAAATTAAAAACAAATCGTAAGACTTATAGGTTAAATTTGATATTACACATACACTTAAAGTATTTTGCAATTTTTACAAAGAAATGTCACCATCTCCATGGTAATTCGTTTTTCAAACTTTCTTCAGGCCGGTAGGTACCATAATATTGATTATTCCGATTGGACAGCTCGTAGTAGGAACCACGATCATGCGAACTCTAGCGGGATAGAAACAAGAGAGATGGGCCATGAACCATTATTAGTATGAAACCGCACGCACACAAATATTACCAACATCGTTCACTGCTGCACATCACATCTACGCACAACGCCAGCGGTGCTCCGCCATTGTTCCTATCTACACACCAAACAAAAAGCTTTCATTAGCTCTGCCGCACCGCTTAATAATCCGTGCAGTTTGGTCGTGGCCTCGCGACATTCGTTGTAGTAGGTGGTCGCTTCCTTTTCATATCTCCATTTGTTACTTTATTTATATTCTCCATTGTCTATGAATGAACTTCGCTAAATTTATTCTAAAATTTTCTACCTATCCTCCTCTACCAATGTTTCTGACCTAACAGCGAGGCATCTCTAGGGCCGGTATATCGGTCATTTTTAGTAATGGCATCAATAGGCTTATCTGGGCCGGGCTCATACTAGAGAACAACGTAAATATCTCACAAAGCCGAGCTTAAAAAGCTAGTGAAATACTGGCCATAAAGCATCAAGTTTATCGTCACTCGGCCTTCACCTATCCCGGACTAATTCATGTTCGCGTGCCGTAGGAAGGTTTACACTTCACAATAATTACATGGAATTTGCATATTAAATTTATGCGCTGCGAAATTATATCGATTTGGCTTTTTAATTCACAATGAAAGCTTTTCATGTGTTTTTTTTTCACAATACGATTATTCCAAACTTACATAGAGCAGAGATATGTAGAGAATACCAGAATGACCTCCGTGGCCGAGGGGTAAGGCTCTCGACCAGCAATCCGGAGGCCGAGGGTTCAAATCCCGGCGTGCGAAGGAAATTTATTTTGATTGATTTGTTTTATATCACAATTTAATCATTTAAAATGGTGTAATGCATATTTGCGGTACGTTCCAGAGTCAAATATACTCTCAAAAACGTTGCTTGAAATAGTCAGGTCTCATCTCCTTCCCCTCCCCTCTACCTTCGTTATTTTGCACACTTTGGGAATCACTGATTTATACTTTCTTTTAAAAAAATGCGTAACCTTGAGGACAAAGTAGGATTAAAGAAAAATAATTATTTGGATGCTAACCCCCCCTTTCTTATAAACGCGGTGTAAATATTACGCGGCGCGTAAGGTTAGAAAGGTGAAGTTTTCAATTTGTTACCATGGCGTTTGTTTGGTTTAAAGGGTCTTAAGCCAGGCTCAAGGCCAGCTTTACCACACCAACGTTGAACCGGCGTGTAAGAATCTAATTAGTAAGATGGTTAAACTATACATTTTACCACAGACCGAATAAATCAAGGAAACTTTTCTGACGTCAGTGAGTTTCAAAATGGAGGGAGTGTAAAAAATAATAAAAAAATAAAAAGCTGAATGGAGATCTGGATAAAATGTTAAAATAATTAGGGTGCGTTAATTGACTTAAACATATCTAACCGGGTAAATAAATGTTTTCACAAAATAATAGTCATTTAGGATGTCTGCAAACGTTTACCCAACTCAAATGACTTACAGAAACGTCAAATTATACAAAATAATTGATAAGGACGCCATTTAAATTGTGTCATTTAGCCCCGACAAGGTTTTCCCGCCCTTGGTTGACATGCCGTATGTCACGACAGTTCTTTGCCCCGTCATTGGCGGGATCGTTCGTGTTGCAGGTTTAACCGGAACCGTACGTATGGCTTCGGATTATTATAATTTGTCAGGTACCTACCCGACTTCTGTCCCCGACCCTGCGTCTGTGACAAACGTAGTATTGTAAAGCCGAACGAAGCTGTTGTCGGCGGTATAAACATTCTGTATTCTATGGGAGACCTACTCGGTCGTGAAGCATGATTCAATAACAATGCTGATCTTTGACACCTATTTAAAACGATAATGCCGGTAGCTGGAAGTAGCAAACACATTTCAACTTCCTCGTATTCTTAGCATAATTAGTAAAAGTACTTATACAATACATTTTAGGATTAAATAAAATAATTTCCTGTCAGCAATATAATTTAACCCCGTTTTCATGTTGATTCTGTAAATGGCGCAGTGCGATTTTCATGTGAGAAGGTTGTTCAAATAGCATTTTCTGCATGGAATGTGTGAGTAAGTAGGTATTTATCAAAGATAACTTTAAAAATAAGTTTGATTTTTCTATGGAATAGAAACACAAAGTTGAATCGACTGTCTTTCTCTAAATTGACCATAGATTCTCATAGAATAGATCGGGTGGGAACCCAGCAACAGGGATTGGAGAAAAGATGAATCAGAATTAGTAGACATAGTTGTTTTTAACTTGAAAATTTTGATTGGTGACTAATTTAGGCGATACAATATACATATTTTTTGTACGGGGTGAGACATTTAAACAACTGAACAAAAATGGTGTTAATTGGGAATAGAGGAGGGTAACCAAAAGGAAAATGTATGACGGAAGATAGAAGATGAAATCATCAATCTCATCACTTAGAAACGAAATATTAGGTACTTGAAATGGCTTTAGCTGCTTTAGTAACCAGGAATGTGAGAATAGTCGGCGATTTTCAAAATTTCCTATTCCCCTTCATCTTTCGCTCTTCCACTCCCTTCAGTCTTTTTATAAGCCCAGAAAAAATAATGTATAAGGCCTATGAAAACTGCTTTAAAGTTCAAAATCTCCTACTAAAGAACCCATTTTCGGTTTTGATTTTATTGTATAATTAAATATTTATGCCTGAACATCCACAAAATAAAATAAAAGGCACCTTTTGGCCATGTTTTTTTCTTGCATAAATCAAATCAGGCGGATGGTGTTAAGCGGGAATTTAAACCTTATCGCTATCTACGTAAGGGTTGTTATTGATAGCGGCTCAATTTAAAATATTACACGACGTAGTGCATCACCTTAATTGAAATACCATAGTTCCAGTCCTAATACCAGACTGTTGGTACTCCTGTGCAGTTATTCAATTCCTCTGACATGTCAAATGTATTTGGAACCCCGGTGTCCTCCATACTAAAATCAGTAATATTTTTTTAAGCGATTTTAACCCTTATGTACAGATGAATTGTATGAAGGACATTGTCAGAATCGTTTGCTCTAAATATCACCGTAGAAACTACTTGTTATATGATGTATGCAGCTTCTCTGACGGCGTGACGATTTGAAAAAAAATATCTATGATTTTTCGGCGCTTCACTTTTTCTTAAGGTCACCGAAGTCCCAGTCAACAGGTTAATCATGACATATCTTCCTTGAAAATCCCTGATTTCCTCTTGCTACCTCTGGGCCCGAGTCTTAGTCTAGCTGATCTTACCTTGGTCTGCAGCTCCAGAATGAGGTCGTTCTTGGCCTGCAGCTCACCATCCCTGTCATGCAGCTGATGCGACAGCTTCTCCAGCATGTCCTTGAATCGAACGCCCTCCATGCCCGCCACCAGCAGTGCCAGCTCTTCGGCAACCTCGGCCAGCACGCCCGCGCGCAACTGTACGCCTTCGCCGCCATCCATGCTGCTGATGGAGAGGTCGGAGTGAAGTCCTAAAACAAAAATAATACAAAATTAATCATTAGCCAAGAAGAGACAAGACGAAGCAAGAATAGACCAGAAGAGGCAAGGAAATGAAAACGAAAGCTGGAAACAATAGAAGCGAGAAGCAAAAACGACAACTAAAATAATAAATTATTATAAGCAATAATTAGTAACCAGCAATATCAGAAGGGGCAGTTTCAATTCCCGTCGGCGGCATTTATTTTTACTCCGGAGATATTTTCAATTTGCATGGATATTGCAGGCGACTAATTATTGCTTATAATAATTTATTACCCTTTGTACTATGCATAAAAACCTTGTCTTATGAACATTAGTTTATCATTAAAAAATGACAACTAAAATGCTCAATCAATTATTTTATTCCTTCCCATATTAAGTCAAGATAAATTAGTACACGGCAAACAAATTTAAGAAAACATTTATATGAAAAATATATATATATTAAGCCGAAGTAATGCAAAATTACATGTTTTTGGTTTGAAAATAAGATTACTTGGAATTTTTTTTGAAGCTTTAATTAAATACTGCGAGTAGAACACATTTTGGAGTTTGAAATAATCAATAGTTTTATTTAATCCCCCGCATACCCTATTTCTACCGATTTATAACAAGTTTCTAGATAACTAGTTAAGTTTGTAAGTTCCAAAAAAACGTTATTTTTTAAGATACATACATAGACGTTTGTTGTGCCGAAATGTTAATTATATGAAATTCCCTCGATAGAAAGAAATCTCAAATTAAGCTCCGAAAATTATTTAAAACACGTTTTGTTCTGTTATTTAATATGCTACAGGCATGCGAAAATTCACAGTGTATCTTTAAATGCAACTAAAGCATTTGTCAAGAGATTTTTTCTTTATTTAAAATCTGTCGTGTTTTATTAAATATTTTCACTGTTTTCGCTTAATTATTATCGTTTTTTAATATGAGCGTGCTCCATCTAAAATTCGTATTTACATATCTCCCTTTCAAACTATCTTTGAACGCTTACTACGGGGCCTTAAGTCTTTTTGTAAGTCCAGAAAAAGTATCAGACCTTAAAAAATGCTTTTAAGTTAAAAATCTTTTATATACGAAACCATTTTCGGTAATGGCTTTATTGCATAATGTGGCAAAAGAAATTCTTCATAAGATGATCGTAAAACATTTAAATGTTTGTGCCTGAACTTCGCAAAACCAAATAAAATACAAATTTTTGGCGATGTTTTTTCTTGTACAAATCAAAACAGGCGACTTGTGTTGAGCTGGAATTTAAACCTTATCGCCGTCTTCATAAGGAGTGTTATTGTTAGCGGCCCGATTCAAAATGTTAAACGATGTGGTGCATCGCCTTAATATTGGTGATTCAGAACCCATGATGATACCAAAATTAGAGAGAAGCTTAACTTTATTACCAAATAAATATTAGTTTATAGTTCATGAGCAAATCCTCACGTTTTTAGCTTAGCATAACTTGCCATTATTTAAAGGTGACGTTTTAATTTTGTAATACGCTTTTCGGTGTTTTTGCGGACGTCATATTTAATCATGGAATGTACATAAGAAGTTGATATGGTTTCATTTGACATTTTGCTAAGTGCGACATATTTTCTTGCGTAATTAGTAATTTCGTGCCCAGTCTGCGATTTGAAATGTCAAAATTTCGCACAGCTTTGTCCAATAATCATATTAGTCGGAAAATAACAGTGGACAAGTCATGTACTTTCAAATGAGAAAAAATATTATGTAAGAATGTTGACAAATTTTAATTCAACATTATTTTGATTACGGAATATGTATGAACAAAAGTCTTCGATTAACAGGCTAGGTAATCATTCTGTAGTCAATAACGTATCTATGTTATAAATTATTGAAAATAATCATATTATAATATGTGGGTTAATTAATGACAATGTAGCGTTCATACAATGTCTTGTTTTAAAATGTTTGGTGGGTTTTGTATTAATTGCACACCCCTTAAAACTAAACTGGAATTTAAAAAATTATAAAGAATTTTCGTAATACCGGGTTTCCAATTGGTGCGTTCAGATTCAAATTTTTTATATATTTTTGTGATTTCTGGGTTATTTAAATTTGGAACAAAGGCTTTCTGGAAACCTTTGGAGATTCGCGGGATAACAGCAAATCCCGAAAGGTCATGTTCAGAATGGAATTCCAGAATTATTATTATGTAATGAGCAGGCAGCATTCTGCTGATGCGCTCATATCTGATTTCACAACAAGTTTGACAGTAATTAACAATAATAACACCATGTATATTCCTAGCAAATTAACTTATTTGCTTAGGTTGTTTATCAGTTGCGAATTATTTTATTAGTAGGACCCTTAAAGTTTAAAAATACGTAATTATTGCAATGGAAACAATCAGTGACAGCAATGGCGTAGCCATGGCATTTACATGGTGTGGGAGGGGCAACATTTTTTAAATTAAATATTTATTACTAACTGTATCTCTCCACGCGTTTCTGTAGCTCAGTCTGTCTGTGTAGACAGATAAATAATAGCGCGTGTTGTTTTTACGTCCTCTGTTTAAAAAAAAACATTATTTTACCTGCCACAGGTGAGATCTATACAATGCCACAGGTGTGTAAAAAAACACGCGAATTCGAATGCAACGTTGTTCCGAAATTTGAAAGCAATCTGTCAAAAACTTTTGGAGATTTAGGATTTTGATCAAATTAACATATATATTCATATAGATTTTGATACACTCTAACCACGCATAATTACCAAAAACAATACTTCATTTCGACTAAATTACTCTAAGAAAAGACTATTAAAATTACAGGGAATGGAAAATGAATTTAAGAAACAATTTCTTAAAAATTCATATGGATGATTTTCCTCACAATTTGCGGCCATCTTCAAAATTGATGAAAATATTATCTACTACCAAAGTTTAATTTAAATGCATTATTTTCCTGTTATTTTTTTCTTCTTACGGTAATTAAGTTGAAACGAAGTGCTGTTTTTAGTAATCATGCAAAAGTTATATAAGAGTGTATCCATATAGTAAATATTTATAAGCGCTTTTGAGAGGATTTTCTCACGAAAACGGCGCTATAAAAGTGATCCAAACATTAATTACGTTTTTGGAAAGTTTTTTGGGACCTCTAGTCACATCAACTTATTTTTTACATCACATTGATAAAAGAGGTAGGTTCAAATAACATCAACTTATTTTTTACATCACATTGATAAAAGAGGTAGGTTTAAATAACATCAACTTATTTTTTACATCACATTGATAAAAGAGGTAGGTTCAAATAACATCAACTTATTTTTTACATCACATTGATAAAAGAGGTAGGTTCAAATAACATCAACTTATTTTTTACATCACATTGATAGAAGAGGTAGGTTCAAATAATATCAGTGCATTTTCCAGGAATATAATCCAAGAGAAGGTACTAATTTTTTTCAACGGAATGGTTAAGCCGTTGGGGACCCGTCCCCACCTTATATACGCCCCTGAGTGACAGTATTTAGAGCTGTCATTGGTTAGAAAAATACTACTAGATGCTTTTTTAGTACCGTCTAAATGCTGCCAAGCTCGTTAAAAAGTTGCACGCCACTGGATATTAGCATTTTTACGATAAAGTAAGTTAATTTGGGCTGGTGCATTTATATTTTGTAGAATCCAGTAAAAGTTTTAGGTATTAACTATCATATTTGAAATATCATTTTAAATTCAGTAATAAAAAAACTATTAAGAAATTATTTGCTAAATAAGAGAATGATTTGAAATACTTTTATTAAAATCATAACGAAATTATATATCAATTATTATATCTTGCAAAAGTAATTAAGCACAATCTTTATTTAAAGTATTGAGATAATCTTGCAATCTTTACGTTACAATACGAAATATAAAATTGGTACATGATCTAATTTTATTGCTTTACTTTTAGTGATAGGCAAAGATGAAAATTAAGAAAAGATTATCATAATCTTCTTCGCCACGCAGAAGTACAGTGTACAGGCCCCCTAGTACAAACACATCTATATTGTCGATAACTTATCCTCGTTCCCGAGCAAGACTGCAGATCGCTAACTCACAAACAACAGTTCACGTTAAATAAATTAAGAACACTTAGTCGTTGCGAACTTTTTTTTGTTCGTTGGCGATCTGCAGCCATGCTTGGGAACGATGACAAGTTACTGACATTATCGATGAAACCTTTATCGACCGTGCTAGATAGATACCTTGCCCCCATGGTAATGCATATCCATTCAGGTTTTATCGATATTTATCGGTAACTTTCTCGTTCCGAGTACGATTGCAGTTAGACGAATAAATAACAGTTCACGTCGATTAAATTAACAACATTTAGTCGATATGAACTTTTAGGGGTCCTGAAACTCGTAGCATAAGCAAAAAAATAGAGTAATGAAACTTTAAACTCAGTTCTTTAATAAACACATAATCGTTGAATCGTTGCACAAAGAAATAATCGTTAATATTGTATGGTTTGGTCGCGTCTGTAAAGCAATGTACATAATAAATATAATTGAAATCTCTATTATCTTATGAATAATTCCAAGCGCATTATGATGTTTCCTCCATTAATTCCGACTATACGTTGTCAGCATAAAGTACAAATAATATTATCATGAACAACTCATCGATCCATTAAATTGTGAATTATTTCGTACGGAAAATTTTCATTCAGCGTCGTAGCTTTAAGGTTTTGATCATAGATGGTGCTGGGCGGTAACTGTCACCGAAAACAATGGGTGTTTCATAAACGTTATACATATTTTAATTAATTTTTCCGGAGTGGAAAACCCATTATCTATCTTTCTTTTTTAAAAATGAAAGATAAACTCACATTCCTTCTACTACAATAATTATAAGCGGTCAATGATGATTGTCTAATGATGAAGGACACAGCTACCAGAGAATTTCACCCTCGGCGCCTGCATTCAGAATCAAAACGTTGTTTGAAATGGTTTAAGCTGAGATTGGTGAATACATCATTGCTAGGTACTTCCTAATCGTCCTCTTTCCTATCTCTTCATCTACTACTCATTCCCTTAAGGGATAATCCTACTTTAGACGGCTGAAAAATCAGGTATTTTAAGGATTTTTCGTATGGTTCTTATAAAAGTATGTAAATCTTTTTATGTTATTTATTTTACATAATTTATCTATCCTTAGTAGTAGAATCTGCATTGCCTCTCAAAAAAGGTACATCAGCTTCGTTGATGTTATTTCTGAGTAAATTTATTAGAAATACAATAAACCAAAAATATTTGAGTTCAATGTGGTTATGGCTACTCTAAGAACTAGAATTATGAATTTTTATGGAAAAATAACAAAATGGCAGCTGTTGAAAAACTAAACTCCAAAAATAAGCCTATTTTGAGTTTAAAATTTACTTTTAAAATTTTTCAAATAATTCTAGTTTTGACAGTAGCCATACGTATGGCAAATGTGTAGTTAAAATTTCGTAGTTAAAGCTTGTTTAAACAGTATATTTTCTTTAATATCTCTTCGGTTCGTTCTGTCTCTTATATAAGGGCGGAGCAGCTGGGTAACGTATACCTGCTCGCTCAAATAAAAGCATGCCAGATAGCGTCCTCAAACAAACCCGAAAATATAATACTTAATTAACACCTAATCATTATGAAATTTATGCACAATATTTTTGAAGTGACTTTTCAAAATCCATAATTTTTAATGTTTTTTTTAATGTTAGTAAGAGACATAATCCTAGAATTGCAATGATGCCATTTATCATCTTTCTTACGTCATTTATTTCACTCTTTAAAAATCACGTGCACTACATTGAATAAATTGAAAGAGGGATATTTTCAGCCAAAAATAATCGAAGAAGACAATAGAAATTAGGCTCTCTTACCTTTTATAAATTACGTCAAATCTTTCGAGAGCGTCGAGAAGGCATAGCGGTTGATTACATGATTGCAAGAGAATTAAAAATGTTATGGTTTATTTGAATTTAGAAGTGCTATTTTAATTATTATTTCTTAGTGAAAGTAAGTACATTCATGAGGTACCTATTTGTCCTATTTGGCCTAGTTCTAGAACATAAATATTTCATCACATTGAAATGGCAGATTTTCAATGGGTCTGAAAATTAAATTCGTAAAAAATCTGATTATATTTGCGAAACACCCAGTTCAAACGTCGTTTCTAACATGAAGTATGTAATATTATTTTAGTTCTCTGCTGAAACGTTGGAAATATTGTTTATTGCACGCTATGTTTGGATGATTTCTTCCAGTTAAAATCAAAATAATGTCAAAACCATACATAAGCATTGTTGGATTGTATTGTGAAGCTGAGGATTTGTGAAGTTGAAAGCATTAAAATATTTGCCTCAGGATCATTGTCTTTCAAAAACAAATATTGTCAATTTCAGAGACGATCAGAAATTTATGTTTCAAATTATGACAGTTACAGCCTTATTAAAAACGTGAAAATATTCCGCGGCGCGTAAGGTCAAAAATTTGACTTATACCATGGCGTTTGTCTGGTTAAAACGGTCTTAAACAAGGCTCGAGGCCAGCTTTACCACACCAGCGTTGAACGGGCGTGTAAGAATCTAATTAGTAAAACGGTTACAGCCTTACTAAAAACGTGGTGTAAATTTAGGCAGCGCGTAAGGTCAGAACGGTGAAAGACTTGACTTATTAAAACGGCTTTCTTGGGTTAAAATGGTCTTAAACAAGGCTCGAGGCAGGCTTTATCACACCAACGTTGAACGGGCGTGTGAGAATCTAATAGTAAGACGGTTAGTATATAACTTAATTTAAAGGAAAGAAATAACAATTTTTGATCAAAACCTTGTACTGTAGTACCGCCCAGCATAAAATTTAGCCTTTTTTCTATTTAACTTTTCCTTTCCTAAATACGCTCATTAAAGAACATAAATATATATTATTAAAATAAATACTGAGAAGTCCAATTAAGTCCAATTTTCCCATAACGTCCTAAATCCTGTATCTAAATTTCGCTAATGAACAATAAACAGTTTTGATATCAAGTGACCTACCGGGTAAGTATGGTACTGTAAATTATCTCCATATATAGTTAGTAATACCATAGATCACTGTAGAAATGTATTATACAGGATTTTCCAATAAGAGGTGTTATTTTGAATAGCCCGCTATTTCGGTAGATGTTACTTTTTAAGCAGTCATTTTTTTAAAATTTGACAAATAAAAACTACGCCATTAATAAAAATGGAACGATACACGCTTCAACAACGCATTGAAATGATTAAAATTCACTTGAGTGAATCAAATGCAAATCATCTGATGAGGCCCATTTCCACCTCGGTGGCTTCGTCAACAAGCAAAAATGTCGCATCTGGGGCTCGGAAAACCCAAGAGTTATTGTTGAACAGCCTCTTTATCCTCAACGTGTGACTGTTTGGTGCGGTTTATGGTCCGGCGGAGACATTGGACCTTACTTTTTCGAAAATGAGGCTGGAGCAACAGTTACGGTGAATGGATTGCGCTATCGAGAGATGATTAATGATTTTTTATGACCGGAATTGGATGGCATTGATTTGGACAACGTTTACTTTCAACAAGACTGCGCTACGTGCCACACAAGCAACGAAACCATTGATCTTTTACGATTGAATATCAAAATAACACCTCTTATCAGAGGCGGATTTGCAGTCTTGGCCGCCCTAGGCCCCAGAGCATGTAGCCGCCCCTTTCTCAGTACCCATCATATTGACCAGGAGTATCCAAACTTTTCAGTAAGTTCCTAGGGTCAAAACAGTTTTAATTTTCCTGCCATTATCATTCATGGTTCATGGGGTGAGATTTGTCCAGGTCTTGGCGGCGGATACGTCTGCCCACTTGCTGCGTGGTGGGCCGGATCGAGAGAGACTGGGTGAGGGAGGCCTTTTGACCTTTCCAGCCGGACTATCTTGACCCATCGCCTTGCACCGCAGTTGGAGGGATGTATTCATGTATGGATGTATTCGTTGGGGCGCGCTGTGTGCTGTGTGTGAACACGCTCTTGCATATCGCTATTTCGTACGTAGAATATTTAGGTACTTAGGAAGTAATTTCTTGTTATCATCTGTGACTTTTTTGTCACGATTGGCCGCCCCTAATATCTGGCCGCCCTAGGCCCGGGCCTACATAGGCCTAAGGGCAAATCCGCCTCTGCCTCTTATTGGAAAATCCTGTATATTTGTACAGCGTCCTTTAGGTGATTTTGCACAGAAACGGTGCTAAACAAATCATCCAAATATTATTATTATTTCAAATATTAGTTTAAATAAAATAATTTTGTTATCTTCTTTATTGGTTGTATGAATTGTTCCCACAATCAGTTCCAAATTTGAAAATTTTGATTGGTGCATTATTTTTGTCGTTTAAATCTTCTTTTGTTTTGTCATTTGAAAATGGAACACGGAAGTTTGTTTTGTATTTTTGTTTTGAAGGCTGATTATTTGGAACGAAATGAATTTGTTATGGGTATGAAATAATTGTATTACTATTTATTTGTCAAATGAATAGTGAATCGATTTGTTATGCGTCTGTTTGTAATTGGTTTCCGTGTTTTGAAGACCCGTTTGTACTACATGTATGTACCTAGGAGTCAGTAAGATTTTATAACTGAACGCTACTGATTTGATAGTATGTTTCCAAGATATTTTAGCATGACTGTTCATGGAAAATTGATCCGCTGTATTTTGGGTGGGCATGGAATAATAGTATTTATTTCATAAGAGCCAGTATCATCATTAATAGGGTATATTGTGAGGCTGAAGAGATCGATAGCTTATTTAATTACAAACCAACAAAGTTTCGATTCCGAATGGTTGTCTTTCACTAGGGCGATACTAAGAGTTTGGTACTAGTTTCATATCACTCACCCAGGAGGTGCAAATGTATTTACACAGGGTGTAACAGGACCTACTCGACAGACTTTAACAACTGAAAAAATCCATTTAAAATATTTTAACTAGCTCAGTATATTTTTTTATCACGAAATTTGACTTTACTTGTAATTTTTTTCAAGAAATAAATTTAAACAAAAGAAACACCTACACATTTCAAATACAGATTTAAAATAACTTTTGGTTAGAATAAAATATCATGGGTAGGTACTTTACCGTTTGTATGAATTCTTGATACACCACTTACAATTTTGAAAATGACACTTAAATTCAAATCACACCAAAGTTCTTTTAATCATAGTTACAAACACAGACCCACAACCATAGAATAAATAAGAAAACTAGAAGTACCTTCCAAACATTTGGTTCCTTAGAACAGGCAATCTGCCTAGCTAGGAACTAAATTCGACCTAACAAAACGTAATAACACTTGTACCTACTCATTTTAAATATATGCTCTCATTATGCTTTATTATTACTGTTATGTATGCTTTAAATGTATCTAATGTAAACAATAAATAAATACAAATTTGAATGGAACCAAATGTTCCATTTTGACCAATAGCCCAGCGCTCTGTCTCACTTACACTCGCATGATATCGTAGATCTTCATCCCATTTGAATTTCGTAAACACAGTTTTGTATTGGAAATTTAAGCCTCGATTAGGCAAATATTTGCACAAGTCATCTACAACCGAAATCAATATTTTAAATGAATTTTATTAGCCCCGCCGATTTCTGTCCTAAATTATCTCTATTTAATGCTACGTATAAACTGGACAAAATTTCCGAGCCGAGCCGCGAAATATGGGAAAGGAACGAAGCAACCGCAAACGCGCGAAACTAATTCGTAATTCGTGGCTTGGCTCGCAGAAATTCTGTCATGTTTATACGCACCCTAATATTTCTAATATAGGATGGTAATGGATTCAAGTTACCAGAGTCATCATCGTGGCTAGACCGCAGATGCGAACACATGGCCCGTAGCTGCTTGTACACGTGCAGTATCTCCGAGGGCGGGGGCGGTTGCGCGTCCTCGCCCGTCCCCGTCTCCAGCTCAGCATGCAACGAGCGGCGCGGCCCGAAGGGACCCAGGCTGGCACCGCCCATCAGCGAGGCGGGCGCGCCGCCGAGACGCTCGCTCAGCGTGCAGTTCTCACGCTGCAAGCGCTCCATGTCGGTGAAGGAGTTCTGGTATTTGAGTTCCTGGGAAACAAAAAGAGGACTACAATTTATAAACGTTCAACAAACAGATTCCATTTCCAAAAAAACGCGTTGAATAAAAGACCATTCCATTCAGACGGAGAAAAAATTCAAAAGAAAATTCATTTTCCACGCATTAAACAAAAGAATATTTCATTCATTGGATGAAAACATTCAGAGGAAGATTCAATTTCCACGCATTAAACAAAAGAATATTCCATTCATATGATGAAGACATTCAAAAGAAGATTCAGTTTCCACGCATTAAACAAAAGAATATTCCATTCATAAGGAAGTCATTCAAAGGAAGATTCAATTTGCAGACATTGAATACAAGAAGATTCCATTTAGAAGAAGAAGAAGACACAAAAAAGAATTCGATGTCCACACACTGAATCAAAGAAGAATCCACTCAGAAGATTAAATTCAGAAGAAGAAGATCTAATACGAAGTAAAATTCCAATTCTACGCATCAAACCTAAGTAGATTCCATTCAGAAGAATATTCCATTTCCAAGAAAAGAATGAAAGAAGATTCTATTCAGAAGAAGAAGACTTTCGAAACGACGATCTCATTGAACATATATGATATTCTACTCGTATATATATATATATGTATATATATACCTTATACTCGTCTTGAACTTCATAGAAACTGAACAATGTCAGTAATTGGTGCTTTGCTCTATTTGTAAAGCATTATTTGAGTCCACAGGTGTCTTTAAATAATTATACATATATATGTAGATACCCCGACAAAGGTCTTCTTTGTTCTTGAACTTGCAAAAATTATACACATACCTTCTCTTTGTATTTAATTGGTCTATTTGGCCGTAATAAGCGTGTTTCTTTTTCTCCATTGAAACTCCCTTGATTCTCGAGACAATAGATCTTCACTTTGATCAACAAAATTATGAGTAACATAATTTTCTACGGTCTACCCGTACAAAGCTTACAGTGACCTAAAACAAGATTCACCAAGACCGTGAAAAATCGCTGGGCGGAAAAAATGTTTCCAAGATTTTTGATTTTCATTATTCTTGGAGATAGCTGAAAGCAGATTGCAAGGAACAAATAACGTGGCGTAACACAAAATATGGGACGTTTTTAACGGCAAAAAAATATTGTTTTCGAGAAATGAAAATTAACCGAGGAATAAAGTTAAAGACAGACGGGTACATCTGACAGAGAAGAAGAATACTAACCTGCTCTCTGATGTGTCTCTCCAGCATTGCAACTCTGTCACAGGCCTCCTCCAGTTGTCTCGCCAGGTCGTCCCGGTCTGTTAAGGCGGATTGTAATCTTCTCTCTATTTCTGTCTTCTTGTCTGATGTCAGCTGCAACTCTTCTCTGAGGGTTTCCAAACTGCTCACATGGTCCTGAGGAAATAAAAGCAATCAATTGGTTTAGAGGGTAATTTGGAAAATAACACATTCAACCAAGTAGGCAATGCAATAATTACATATTGTATAATGGAAGGCTGAATGTAATGACAAATTAAGAAGACATTGCCTAATTAGCTAGGGTAATATTTGAATTGTACTGAATTCGAAGTCGGATTCAAGTGAGACTATGCTGGGCATATAATATTATGACTAGACATCGGATTATATGCACTAACAAAGTGCCAAAATATGCATGCAAATATGCACTAAAAAAGGCCGAAATATGCACTAAAAACTCTTGATTTGCCCTAAATATGCACAATGCAAAATCAAAAAACCATTTATATTTTTATAAATTTTAATTAAAGACCGTACAAAAACAGCGAAATATTCTTAAAATTAGGTATGCATAGTTTTTGTGACAATATACAACTAAGTATTTTTCCAAATATTCGAGCTCAAATCTGTGACGTTTGTCACCCAGTATTAATTTGTACGCGGAAAACGACCTCTCTACGTCAACTGACGTCATTGGACAAAATTTAAAATTTGGCGCCATTTCTGGAGGTATCTGTTTAGGCAGGGTATGACCTGTGCCGTTGATGTAGGCATTAATGTTCTTCATATCTTCAAGACTCGGGTTTTTAAGCAAAATAGAGTCTAACTTTTTACGAATCTTTTCAGATATTGAATTAGGAAGGGCGTTGGCAAGTTCGATCATTGTTTCCAGTATTTCTATTTCTTTAATTAGAGGAAGGTTTTTTGTTTCAAATTTTTTTATGGTATCTGGTAACTTGTGGAAATGTGTTGAGATGAGGGCGATATTCTGTTAAATGGATACGTCTTCAAATGTTAGCTTGCTTGAATGAATTGCAATGGCCTCAGAACTGTCAAATTGCCCAACTACTTGTTTTACGGCCTCAAAATTTTCAGCATAGAATAATACTGCATTTAGCCCATCGAGTAATTATGGGTTCTGGCGGCAACGCTAGATTTGGCAATTGCTCTTTATAAGACTGCACACGCGACGGTGCTTTTAAAAACACTTTTTTTGTAAAGAAAATCAATTTATTAACATTCCCATACTCTTGCCGTATCTCTTCTGCAAGGCGATGAAACCCGTGAGCTAAGCAGGTAATGTGTAGTAAATTTGGATAAAAAGTTTGCAAGGCTTGGCCAGCTTTCACCATGTATGGCGCAGCATCAGAAACAAACATGCAGATTTTTTCATCCACAGAACAATCGGGAAACAAAGATCTTATGGAATCATTTATGAAACGAGCAACAGTTGAATGATTTGTTTTTTCTAGGATTTTACAGGCAACCAAGTCACCTAGCTCCCTATACGTAGATGATACCTCCCGCTATTAAACGAAATATGCACGATTTGGGAAAAAAGGCTGAAATATGCATTAACGTCGTAATTAGAGAGTTATATGCATTTGCATATGCAAATATGCAAATGCATATAATTCGATGTCTAATTATGACTAATCAACGATCCTTAAGTTCCAATACCTATCATTATATGAAAGCCCAAAAATCAGAGGGGCTGGACTGAACTAACCAATGGAGAGCTGCCATTTTAAAAATAACCCAAGACGCAAAAATCAGAAAGAATGAAGGCATTTGAGACCTGTATCCAAAAGCTGGACGCTAAAAGGCTTACGAAGATGAACAAGTTAAGTCCAGTGAGGAGTTCTGATACCGAACCGACACTGTAGCATGAATTTCCGGAAATAATCTTTCCAAGCTAAACTAAACGTAATTAGGAATGGACAAATAAATTTATCTCAGGAGAGACATATTGGAAACATAAACATGTTGTGTCAAGAATTGGAATAATTGACTGATAACCAGTTGAGTGAGAACTAGTATGCATGCAAATGATTTACTATGTCCGAGATGCGAACAAATAATTAATTCAGCAATTTTAATTCGACATGCCTCATCTCGTTCCTAACTAAATCATCTCTGAGAGCTTGCGTGCATCATGTGCGCTACGCACTTTCCAAATTGAAGAGGAAAGTGAACTTTTTGGACCGAAGCTCACCCATTCATAAAATTAACAACGAAGAAAGTAAATGATTTGCCATAAGATAAAAAGCCTTACGAGATTGATTACACATCTGAACAAATAACTAAACTTTAGGAAAAAAATCTTGTAAAACGTTTAAAAAGTTACTTTTCCATTAAAGGTTATCAAAAAATTTCCCCATACACCTACCCTTTCATTTTGTAAGCCGTCATTTTAAAGTGAATAGTGTCAAGTACGTTTTGTTCACAATTTTCAGTGTTTAATTGTTTTATAGAATCTTTAGGGATGATGAAGGAGATTACTAGAAAATCATTATACTTAACTTATGCGAGAATGTTCGGTAAAAAAGACGAAAATTTTTCATTTGTGAAAAAGAAACCTACAGAAATTACGAAGTGCCCAGAAACTGCGCACATTGCGTTAAGGCGTGTTTTAAGATATTTAAATTTTGATTCTTCTGTTTAATTGGTAGTTGGTTTTTCAATGAATCATAACTTCATAAAACCCACAAAATAATTTTGTCCAACTATTAGAGACAAATAAACCTATGTGGCGTTGTTTTGTTGAAAATCAAGGGAAACCTTATGTTCATTGAGAGTTTCATTTCCCTTTCTTTATATTTTGGAAATCATTTCAATAGCACGCAGTAAAATGAAAGGTCTCAAAGAGTAGAATATTGGCTCCTACGGGTATGTAATACACTTCCTATATACTTAAGTTTTTCACTTCGTTATGTTATTACTTGGAGTAGCTACTTGTATGTTCTTTGTTTGATTTTATTGTATATGGCTTCTGATCTGCATAATACGGAACATAATACAATCTAATTTTATACGGCTTAAAGACGTCAAGTGCGTATTTGTTACAAGCGGCTATACGGGTTTGGATTGCAACATTTCTACAAACTCTCAACGAGTATCGGTCTTCCAGTTCCTGGGGTTATGCGATCAGTTGTATGTCTTATTTAGAGTTGTCTTTTAGTTGGACCGTTGGCATCGTGGTGATTTTACCACGATGGTCTTTGATTAAGCCTTCATAGTTTCAATCCATTATATTAGCAATCTGACTTAGCCCGCTATAAATTGGGGAACAGCTAATCCTTTTGCGTGGAAGACGTCATTAACCTGAATCCCCATCTTAGGGTTGGATTTGACCTCTTCTACAAAATATTCTCTCGGGAATTCTCATCCTGTTCATATCTTTTTCTACACACTTAGCTGTTCCACGATTTGTCTCTAATACAATTCTTTTGAGTTATAATTTTTGGTGTTCATTAAAGTCTTTTGAGACGGACAGAATCTCTTCTTACGGATGGAATTCTTGCAATTGAACCCATTAATTAAAGGCCTCCTTTACCTCAGCCATTAGTCTCTTGATATATGACCTTTTTATAAGAAACGTATTCCTAATTCATTTCACTTTTTAACTGGTTTTTTCTCATCGATCACTGGTTCTTCAGTTCCTGCAGCTGGATGTTGAGTTTTACCGCATGGTTATTTATAGGCCCCTTTTACCACCAATCTCTTGTTCTGTGACATCTTTAACTACAACAGTACCTATCATTACAATAATTACCTGCAAACTAGTTTTCCTCATGGAGCACTGGTCCCTCAGTCCCTGCAGTTGGGCGGTGAGCTGAATCTCCTGGTTGGAGGCTTCCTTTAATTGGGCCGTCAGCCTGTTGTTTTGTGACGTCAGTTCCGCTATGAGACCGGTCTTTTCTCGTTCGCTCTGGAGAAAAAAAAAGAAGACAAAATTATTATTAATTTCGTATTGGTCTTCTGATTTAGGTAAATTACATAGATAAGTAACTTTTTGAATTCTGTATTTATTGAGTAACAATGAGCTCTTATCGACAATCAACAGGGTATATATAATGTAAAGAAGTATTTTCTTATTGAAGAATTTTTGGTAAAAATCAAATCAAAATATGGCTTCTCGTCTTCTTTTTGCCGTCTACGAAAAAATCAAGGAGCTAAAGATCTTCGTTTGAGAGTTTTTGCTGCTTTTGTAAACCAGAAATGATTTATCATTATGTACATCGAACCATGTGGCAAAGGATGAAGTTTTGTATTTTTCCCCTCTTTGACTTGAATAAGACAAAACCTGAAGGCTTCTAAAAGGCTTCTAACTATCATAGGTTAGCTGTTAGAAATATGATATACCTATCAGCGATACCCTTTGTACGTTCTGTTTATTTTTTAAAATAAATGATAAAAAAAGAAGATGAACGTACCATTACGGTAACGATTTTTTTTTATTTTTTTTTTTTTTATGTGACACCTCACAAAAGTGTCCCTGCCTGTGCAGTGCACAGACAGGGGAACTATGTCACCACCCGGTTGGGCGGCGTTGTGAGGCGGAGTAAGGTAGGGGCTGTAGGAAGGGATTTGTTAATGCGGGCCTTGAAGAGGCTCGGATTATAGGAGGGAGGAAAAACAGATGCCGGAAGCTCGTTCCACATACGAGCCGACTTACACAAAAACGAGTCGTAAAAACGGCCCGTTCTCATGAAGCCAACGTCAACCGTGAACGGGTGATTGATGGAATGCATGCATTTGAAATACGCCAAACGCGCGCCCAACATTTGAACACGGTTGATATTTGTCACATTAGAACGGGTCGTGTCTACGACTAGTTCTTGTATTAAACAGCCTGGCTATAGAAATATTTGTCGGCCTCTGTGTTTCCTCCCTCCTACAACATGGCTCTCTTCAAGACCCACGTTCACTCCTTCCTTCCAAAAAGCATCCCCAAAGATGCACAGGCCCTGAGGAAAATAATTTTCCTCAAGGCCTTTTGTGTGGAGTTAATGTAAAAAAAAATACTATTGAAAGTGTGAAAATAACATAGGACTATCAATATGTTCATTCGTTTTATATTATGGCAGTATGTTACATACAAAATATGATGAAACTTCTGCGCCAAAGATAACAACAAACCATCACAAATTGCAGGGGTGCATATCAACCTGATTTCCTCGAACTTTGCAAGGCTTTAGAGTCGCGCCACCCGTCTCCATGGAGATAATCGCTTGATATTGAAGCGATTCGAATTGAATGTTTTCAAACTATATAATCGATAAGTTGTAGCGGTACATAGCTTCTGGCTGCTAGAAAGTATTCCCATTCGGCATACTGACACAAACTAGACATGCCATAACCTTCAAAGTTACTCTGTTTTTATTTATTAGGTTTAAAATTTCACGTCATTCTAAGGGCCACGCTACCTCGACAGAAATGTGGAAATGAAAATATCGTGCTTTGATGTCAGTTTTCTTTTTTAAAATTTTATCGTGTTTTGGTTTATTAAATGATTTCTATTCAGCGCATAATCTTTCAAACAGTGAGTTCTGGCGTCATGATTTTGCACAGCTATTTATATCGAGAATCACAAAGTCAACACAACATTTTCAGCTTAAAAAGTCACGCCCAAGAAAAGTTATGTAAAAATAAAATAATACCCCATATTTCAACAAAATGCACATACTATTATTTATGATTACACACATTATACGCGGTGTCCGGAAACTTGTAGTACAAGCGGGAAACTGATGAATCTACATCACATTTGGAGTCGATTTTATTGTAAAACATTTATTGTACGGAGTTGGAATTCTAAGGTCAGATTTGAAAAAATCAGTTAGGGGGTTAAAAAATCAGTTAGGGGGTTAATATCAGCCGTTTACTGTATTTTCAAAAGCTTCGAAAATTTGAGAGAGGTAAAAAAAAATAAACTGAAATGCTTAAATTTAAAAAGTTTTTTGGGCTTTCAATGTGGATTCACCAGATTGAAAGCCCAAAAAACCCGATTGTACTACGAGTTTCCGGACACTGTATTATAAATGCCAAATGGCACGCCTCAACGTCTGCTTTTATGTTTTCTCATAAATTACGCGTTAAATCCAGTTAATCACTAGTATTAACTTGAAAATGTGTTGGGAAAATAATTCTCTCCTTCTTTTTTTGTAAATTGTATCAATTTTCTTATTAGCATTCCTCACAAAATATTTAACAGTTATTAACTCTCAACGCATTGGCACTAGCACTGAAATACTGGACAAGTCTACTTTCTTCTCTTTACTACAAGTTTCCCTGTCGCTGTGACTGTCAGTCAGTGTAATCTTCGGACTCTCATTCACAACTGCCTCATTACGGTTTTATTGCGTTAATTACATTAGATATAATGTAGTTATGTTCTCTCGGTTGTTTTATAACTCGGATTGCAAATCCTCTGGAATTTAAAAATCGTGTTCGTGAGTTTTCCACCTGCTGTAGAAGGTAAAATCATCCATTCCAGCTTGAGAACACCATGACAATCAGAACAGTTGTTAAATTATTCTTGTTATCAGAACACTTCGGTGCACAACATTGCAACTGAAATAATGTTTTTTTTACACCACTATATTTAAGAATCCGACCAGGCTTTGTTTGTACTCATTCACCAAGAACGTATACTATTAACTGGTTTTGACTTAAGGCGATGCACTACGTAGTAATGCAAAATCACGTGTTTTTGGTTTGAAAATTTGGTCGCCTAGAAATGATTCAGATGCTTTAATTAAATACTGCGAGTAGAATACATCCTGGCCTTTGAAATAATCGAGTATTTTTTAGATAACTCTTTAAAAAGAGTAAGCCCAGAAAAAAAATGTATAAGGCCCATGAAAACTGTTTAAAGTTCAAAATCTCCTACTTACGAAACCATTTTCGGTTATAGTTTTATTATATAGTGTGGAAAATTAAGTTACTTATAAAATGATCTAAAAACATTTAATTATTTGTTCCTGAATATCCACAAAATAAAATAAAAGGCACTTTTTGGCCATGTTTTTTTCTCGCATAAATAAAAAAAGATGGATTGTTTTAATCGGGAATTTAAGCCTTATCGCCATCTACGTAAAGTGTGTTATTGATAGCGGCTCGATTCAAAATATTACACGACGTAATGCATCGCCTTAAACCATTTCATTACATCTCTAGCTAAACATTTCATATCTATACGGTGGTGCTTGTTACAGCCATCTTGGACGCTTCCCCCGCATTCTTTCAAATGTTAATTAACGCTCTCTGGACTGTTTGCAATGTGTTTTGAATTAAAATACATATTCCGTGAGCAGATAAAGTCCTCTATCTTTATACAGTTATTCCAACTATATTAAAAAAAACAAAAATTGTGAAAATAGACCATCAGAAAAAAGTAAGAATATTACAGGAAAAATCATTTCCCTCTGTTGTCAATAAAGGTTAAGGGTTAGCGTAAACGAAACCTGGTTCGCAACGAAAGTATTGCATGTTACAGTATTGAAATTTTATGTGTTCCGCTTTGAAAATTCAGTATTTGGTAACTCCGTCAGACCCTTCGTATTACTGTTAATTTACATACGTATATCACACATTAAGCGGATTTTTCACAGATCGGCGATTTCAAACTAAGGTAAATATCGTTTCCTCCAAATCAGCTTATAGTACAATCCAATTACAGCAATGGACTTAAGACGTTTTACATTTTTTTTCAAGGCAAGGTTAGTAAATGAACGCCGGATTATAGATATTAAAAATAATTCAGAAATAATAAAAGTCATCATTACGTCCTACGTGGTTATTAGTAGTAAAAAAGAGATGGTTCCAGTCAATAAAAAATGAAAGTGATGTACATATTGCGGGTTGTGGCACGAGGAATGGGTGTTGCAAGCTTGATAAATTATTTTTATGTGCGACATTGTAGCATGGATTACCACAGTTTTAAAGTTGACGTACTTTCTTAGGGTTTTCATGAAAAATCTGTGGATAGTTCGGTTTTTGGATGGATTCTTTTGATTTTGGCTTGGATGTTGAATATTTCATCAATATTGGAACAATCATCGATAGCTTTAGATAATTACTGAGATAAGCTTTACTTTTATAGGTTACCTTCATTGATGTAATATGCGTCTCCATGGTAACATATTATATTACATTATATAGGGTGTCCAGGGGTAAAATGCGTTACATGATGGTAGAAGGAAAAAAAGATAAATATTTTTTTTCGAAATTCTTATGTATATTTTCCCGTATTTAAAAATTCAACTTTTTAATCTAAATAATTTTTTTCTTGTACTATCATGTAGAATCACCCTCCGGAGTTATCGCACTTAACCCCCGGTCACCCTGTATTATCCTGTTTTCATTATAACAATAATGCAACAGAAAGTAATTAGAGAAATTTTACAAAATGATCACAAATTTGTGGAAAGTCGCAATATTTTTATTGTTTCAATCATAGATTCTTAGAAAAAAATGCGATAAAAATTCGGCGCTACAAAAAGTTGACCTTTATATAAACAAGAGGTAAGGACTTCACAGCATTATTTATTTATTTGGAAATCTCTAACAAGGGCTTACAAATATTGGGATTTATAACCAGGTTAACTAGAAATTTCAACAATATTAAGTGCATTCCAATGTTATATTTTGCCTAAGTTAGAGGTCAACCTCTGTACAATTTTACCACCTGAAACCCGCATTATAATATTCATGTACAAGCTATTAAAAGAATACAAAATGAATTCCAGGAAACTACAACACTGTATTAAATTATATGAAAATGTTTGTCAGACAGAAGAATTTATATTGACTTGGTATTTCTTTACAAAATGATGCATTTGATAGCCCAGAATTGCTTGCATTAATAAGCTTTCGGAATTCTCTTTGTAATACCAGACGCCGGGATTTGTTTAAATGCATAAATTTTTGGGACTAACTACCATACGTTCTGCCCAGAATACTGATGGAGGGAAATAATTACACCGAGCAGTGGACATTTTCAATTTATACAACAAATACAAAATATTGTCAATGAAGCAGTTCATTTATGTATAATTATTATTTATGTATACCTAATTATTAACTATGTATAATATGTAACTAATATTCATATATAAATAAATAAATTAAACGAGTATTGATTACCACATAATAAATATGGCACAACTAACTTTTAAGATGAAAAAATATTGTTTGATTTATTAGTCCAACCGAGTGTTGTGTACACGCATTAGACCCAGAAAGAATAAATGTGAATTAATAGCATTTGAGATTAGCTGAGATGAGCTGACGTGAACCCGGCGTTGATTGACTATTCTCTACTTTCTATAAATAAAATATGCATGTATTATATACAAGATTTTCCAATAAGAGGTGTTATTTTGATATTCAATCGTAAAAGATCAATGGTTTAGTTGCTTGTGTGGCACGTAGCGTCGTCTTGTTGAAAGTAAACGTTGTCCAGATTAATACCATCCAATTCCGGCCATAAAATATCATTAATCATCTCTCGATAGCGAAATCCATTCACCGTAACTGTTGCTCCAGCCAGATTTAAAAAAAAGTAAGGTCCAATGACTCCGCCGGACCATAAACCGCACCAAACAGTCACACGTTGAAGATAGAGAGGCTTTTCAACAATAACTCTTGGGTTTTCTGAGCCCCAGATGCGACAATTTTGCTTTTTGACGAAGCCACCGAGGTGGAAATGGGCCTCATCACTCAAGATGATTTGAATTTGATTCACTCAAGTGAATTTTAATAATTTCAATGCGTTGTTAAAGCGTGTATCGTTCCATTTTTATTAATGGCGTAGTTTTTTCTTGTCAAATGTCAAAAAATGATAGCTTCAAAAGTAACATCTACCGAAATAGCGGGCTATTCAAAATAACACCTCTTATTGAAAAACCCTGTACATAAATCTTCCGGAAGAAATTCTCTAAATAGAAGCGAAAACCCTATCAAAATCTGTACCGTAATTCAGAAGAACTAAGCGCACAAACAGATACAGCGGATAGCGACATTATTTTATACTATTTAGAGATGTATCGACCATGAAATGCGTTGGTAATATGCACGTAATACAGGGTTAGTCTTGTTAAAACTTGGGTACGAACTCAAATCATAGAATATATTATCAGACTACGAGAAACTGTGCAATTTACAAATAAATAGGAACAATAAATAATTTTCACAGGTTTAAAAATATGGATTCTCTGATATACACCTTTAGAGTTAACTGCAAAAACTGGATTCTTCGACATACAGCTTCAGAGTTCACTGCAAAAACTGGATTCTTTGATATACAGCTTCAGAGTTCACTGCAAAACTGAATTCTCTGATATACAGCTTCAGAGTTAACTGCAAAAACTGGATAATCTCATATACAGCTTCAAAGTTCACTGCAAAAACTGGATTCTCTGATATACAGCTTCAGAGTTCACTGCAAAAACTGGATAATCTCATATACAGCTTCAAAGTTCACTGCAAAAACTGAATTCTTTGATATACAGCTTCAGAGTTCACTGCAAAAACTGGATAATCTCATATACAGCTTCAAAGTTCACTGCAAAAACTGGGTTCTCTGATATACAGCTTCAGAGTTCACTGCAAAAACAGTGGAAAACCGCAAAACTCAAGTGATAATTTGCACTTTCGATTTCCTCTGCAGTCTGCTGTGCAGGCCCCTGAAGGTGAAACCAATATTCGCTCAATCAACAAAGAGATTGAATCACAACTTGTAATGTTTCGCCTTTTATTCTTTTATTTTGTTTCAAACAATATAGAATTTTCTTCTCTCTTGGCTATGACCGATATTTAATTTTTTTTCTAAGGCTTTGCATATGTGTTCGCAGGGATGGAAAACTCCTCCCCTACAACACATAAGCCTCCATGAAAATTGGACCCTTTTCTTTGATATCTACAGAAAGCTACTTAAAGCTCTCTTGTACTATATATCTTCATAGACATATGTACTCAACTAATCAATACGTTATTTACGATCTTGAACGCAAATATACCCGTATTTATATTGTAATTAAATTCCATCAAACGTTGTGTAATTTTTTTGATTTATGATATAGGATTTTAATTACATTCATTTTTGTGGTAACCCCCTTGGTTCTGATCGAGGTGTTGAGATTCACAATTTAATTGGTCTTTCCATTGCAAACCTAGACTTAAATGAATTCCCTGAATGAGCTAACTTTCCTATTGTAATTATTCTGATTCCCTGCACCCTAACAAAGTCGTAGTTAAACGCTGATAAAAGATATTATACATGTTTATTTGGACAGGTAATTAAATATAACTCAAATGGTTAATTGTTAGTAAATTTGATTTTGGTAAACTCTTGTGTCTGTGTGGCGCCACTCCTTTATGATTCTGTTGCTATAAGGTACATGTAAAGATTGATTTAGTAGGTTAATGTAATTAGTTAATTGCATATTTGACGAACTCGGAATAGCCCATTTGCTGGCATAATTTGGCTCCAAATCCTCCTGCAAGTAAACGAGATGATCGTGAGTCAACAAGAAATTTGCACAATCCTTTGACACGGCTCTTTGATTGATACCTAAGTTATCTCGTCCCAAAAAGCCTTCCACGTCATCATGTGCAGCCTTCAAGTTTCCCCTCGGGTCTCGATACCCCCAAATTCCGACTCCTCCTTGGACTACAATTTACTTAGGGCGAACCGGTTTCGTCCTATATACAATCATATACTCACGGTTGGTGTGGACTTACGGGTTGTGAATCCTCATTCCACGTTTAAGAGAAGATGCGAGGGTGGTCCAGAAGACCTAAAATGCAAGCTGTATGCAAGTCCGCATCCTCCAGTAAACAGTACATACGAATAAATATATGTATACATACAGTTTGGGAAAGGTTTATAACTCGCAATACGAGGCTATCTACCTCGCATTCCGAGCTCGGATCTCGCGCCAAGAACTCTGCGAAGCTCTAGGTCTGGTAACCGAATATATACGTACTAATAAGGTGATACTAATAAATACTAGTAGAATAAGGTCATATTTGATAGTTTGTTTTGGAGAGCTATCGAACTCCAGGATTTGTTTGTTTGGTTTTGACGTTTTTATTTAAGAGAATCGTCATCTCTATTTGGTTTGGTTAATGGTCTTGTTGTAGGAGCGACCACTGCCTCCTGTTTGATGAACTGTATTTGTTTTAAATTTTACCTCCAGGTTTCAACATTAATTTTGTTCATCCTATCCCGTGATTTTCCAATTGTTTCAAGTAGTTGATTGCCACATTAGAGAGTACTCGACCCTCAAATATCTCAGGCAACTGATGGGGTTTTGTATGAGCACCCAATCAATAAAATTCAAATGTTTCGTATAATTATTCGATATAATCCTACTAACCCGTGATTTTTCAATTGTCGATTGTGATTGATAGGTATTTGTAAGCACGCATCTTCCAGCTGTTTCGGGTAATTAATAAAATCCTTTGTGACTAACTAATTATGGCCAAGGTCGTTTTCAAACTATGCGGTTGACCCAATTCTCCAGTGATCCTTTGTTTTGTAAACAAATAATATAAACATCTCCTGACACACTAACCTAAATGTGAGATTTGTTTATTTTAAAATTCCTTAGAAGTCATTTGTGCCTCTTAACTTTTATTGTGCACTATTAATTAAAATATTTTTAAATCCTTTATTGAAGTTAAACTATTTTTCATTTCCCGAATTTAGTAAATTTACTAGAAGTTAGGTGAAAATAATATAAATATATATATATGTACACATATCTCGATTGTCAAAATACGTTAAATAAGATTACATATATTAATAAATAAATATAAGGTATATGATTCTACATGGTCTTGAATATTAATAAATACATATTTTCTTTTTCAATAATATAGATATGTCCTCGGGTAGGTATTAAAAATCGCTACCATTTCGATGTTTCGATTAATAAATAAAATACATATATATAATTACATTACTCATATATATATTCTTTATATACAATATATTATTTTATTTTTATAAATATATATACAAATATACAATATACATATATTAATGTGTAATTCTTTGTTTTGTTGTTTTAATTTAATATTCAATTGATATACTTCCACTTCACAGCCCTTCTGTGTCTCCTGGGACCTGAAAATTATTTATAAAAGGAAAACTCACCCACGTCAAGGTATTTCCGGTCGGGTAGTACACAACAACCTTGATGAAGAAATCCTACCTAATTAATTGTATTTTTCAACTAATTTCAAAATAAATCTTTTCGACTATTTATTCCTATTTAATATTTTATTCTCGCTTGAATCATATAAATTAGCTGATATTTAATTTTTCTTCCGAACGAAATCCTAATCCAGAAAACCCGTTGATTTAATAACACCTTTCTAGTTTAGGCTTTTGAATGATAGCTGTTTCAAATTCTTTTTTCGAAATGATAGACTGATGATTAAAATTCCGGTTAAAACGACAAACACTTTTAACTCTGTCGCTATACGCACGATGGATTTTAATTGAACAATTTATTAATTCTAAATTTCTTTTTATCTAAATTGATAAGAAAATTTATTCCAAATTGTGCGAACTTTTAATTTACTCGACTATTAATAAATTAAATTTTTCCTAACTGTTAATTTTAGAACAAAGATTTAAACGTTTATTATTATCGAATCCTTTTTTTTTGTTTTTGTGTTTCTTTTAACCTAAGATGAAGTATTTATTACTATTATTATTATTTTTTAACCAAATTGACGTTAAATTATAATCTATTTTTAAATATCAATACGCGATCACGTTCACTTTAGATTAACGATAACAAACTCTTAAATTTAATTTGAATGTTTTCACTTTGAATGAAATAATTATTTTTAAATTTTTAATTAATTCACAATTCACTTTTTGCACTTCACTTAACACTTTTAAGCACTGAGTTTAAATTATATTTATTTTCACTGTTTAACCAAATTAAACTGATTTAACAAAACTTCACTGGTGGGGTTTTCAGAATTTAGAAACTGAATTTAAGACTTTTTACAAAACTTTCTAAGTCCAGGTACTTGTTCAGAATTTAACACTTAGATTATTTCACTAGAATTTTACCAATAGACGTAGTACTGCCATGTAACAACTTTTCAAACCCTCGGCGCGACTGCCTCAAAACTGGTGTGTACCATCACTTTATACCCCTCTCAGGTTCCAAAAGACGTATCTGAATTTCTCTTGATGCTTAATTCTATCTCCTATCAACTCGTAAATCCGAACATCCCTCCCATCAATATCGATTGTGGTTCCATAAGATGTTCTGCTTTCCGGCTCTGGGTGGCGGTCAATTTTTATCTCACGTCGCTAACTTAATAGGGTCCGAATCGGGTGAGTCTGTGTTAATCGCCCAAGCTCCCTTTGTCCTCTGTTCATACAAAAATGTAGTTAAAATCTCATGATTTTGCGTTCCTTTTTTTCTCAATTCGCGATAGGTCCGTCCTCAATAACATATATACAGATCTCAATTTTATGCATCTCGTGCGAAAATTGTTTAAATCCATGCTGAAATCTTTACTACGCATTTTTGAATTTCGATTCGTCTGAATTCTACTCAATTTTATTGTCCCTTATATGGGCTTTTCCATTTTCACCAGTACTTTCTCTCTTAATGCCGCAGATTTGAATTTTTCCTTATCTTCTTGGATTTTCTTTTATCCGCGACGTTTTCTTGCACAATTTCTTCTTGATTCTTATGTCATTTCTCATAACTCTTATAATTACTCATTTTCCAAGTCGTATTTATTAATTTCACGGATAAATTCGAATTGTATCGCTTTTCTCCACATGGATCATTTCCTATCTCCGTTCTTTACCCTTCCTTTTATCTTTTCTCCACTTTTCCCGATGTGTGTGGTCTCCAGGAAAATTTCATACTTCATCTATTATTAATTAATATATAATTTTCCACACTTCTATGGGAGATATACCTAATTAGACTCTGGGATATCTGTCATTTTTATTGCCTGATCCAATCTCCGCCCCATCCTCCATCCCTCACTTACAAGATTTCACATAAATTATATGTCTGGACACCTGTTTACGTTTAAAATTTTGGTACTAGACTCGTAAATTTAGTTTAATTTCAAACCTATTAATTTTAATCTCTTTTGACTAATCTAAATACTTCATAAGACCAACGTTAAAGTTAATCGCTTTTCCAATCGTTTATTACCTTAACGTAAATAAAAATCATGTTCGGATTTCGATTGTTTATTCTTCAAAATATACATGAGACCGCCAACCTTTTATCTTGTTTCGATCCCTCCGTAATATTGGGTAACTCTAATATATATCTAACCTAATAATTATGTATAATGTCTACTTTTCCTGAATCTAATCTATCGCTATATGTTTAGTGTTACTGTCTTCTTCTGATACTCGATTTTCACGTCCCTAGAACCTTCGTAGCAGCTAAAATCTCTGTATTATCCTTCCATTCGGTCGCCGCAATTTTCTAAAATGTCTATTTTTTTTGCGAGATTTTCATTCAAAATTGATTTACCAATATGTCCGTTTCATCTTAAATTGATAACGATTAATTTCCATTGTTTCCAACACTCACTCCTCTCTTTAGTACGATTTTTATCGAACATGACACCCTCCTTCTATCATAAATAATTGCACTACAGTTGAAATTCCGCCAGTAACTTTCCTTCGCTTTTCCCGTCCCTTTTTTATACTATCACGTTTATAAATTTTCCATTGCATTTTCGTGCGTGTGTTTTTCAATTTGTAAAATCTTCAAAGCACTCGATTTCAACGGTTCGCCATCACCTAAATGTCTCGGTTATTGTAAACATTTCCTAGAGTTTGTCGCCTTGAACGTCAGTGTTTATGCCATAGTGCGTTCACCTCTAATTTTTGTGGGAACGGAAATGCAATTAATTATCTTTTTTAATGTCGGGTCCAAGGTTCAATCCTTTGTCTTTCGTAGACACACCCCCCTTCGTTCACTGATTGGTTACTCAAAATTTTTATAGCTCTTTGTTTAGATCTATTGGTTGACAACCTTCATTGTTTATTTTTAGGCCTAGAAAAGGGGAAGCCCTGTCTAGTCCTAGACGATTTTACGACCTCTCTGCTTTCGTCTTAGAACCTTGATTTAATTTCAACTATTACAGGAGTCTACTGCAAGCAAGCTGGATCAATTCTTTCTCCGCCAGATGTCGTTAGTATGTCCGTTTTTCATAAATAATTTGCATATTTTCTTGCAGCTATGGTTTATCTGTTTTTTCTTTCACTGTGATTTAAAGCCTTTCATCACAAACTTACGCCGGTTGACCCACTTTGAGGAATTTGTCAATTGCTACAACTTACCATCGATGACCAACACTCTAAGAAGAAGTTTGACTTATACAATCGACGGATCAACTACTGTAATGTTTAATAAGCTCGATGTTATGTATTTTAGAGGCTGAAGAAGTAATATAATGTTTCATTCGGATAGTATATAAGTAATGTCTCGAGGGGCGTATTTATTGTCGTTTTCTTTTGTGTTGGTTGTGAAAAATGATCCCCCTGTGTACGTGATAAGATATTTCTTAGACGATGTTTGGGGTAAGAGAACTTAGCTATTCCGTTCATGTTTCTACACGGAGAAAAATGAGTATTGCTTATTTACTAAGAATCTCTTGAAATTATTGGTGATCCTGTTAAAAAGGGAATGACAGGCCGTTTCCTGATAAACTTTTGGTAAATTCTTAGTAATATACCTTTGCACCTACGTTTGTTTTAATGACATATAAAGACACAATACGAGAATGTTAGGATTTTTATGAATACGTGTTCCGACATCGTGATAACATTATGGTATTTTACTAAAACTTTATCAATTCATTCGTGTAATAATAATTTGAAGAGATTCGTAATAAACTAACTATATATTTTCAGTGGTGACCGGATAAATCATCAAAATGATAATTCATCACATCTTTAAAAAGTTATTTAAAGTCATGCAAAATGATGTAACAAAATTTTTATTAACTGGGTTAAGTAGGTAGGGTTAGGTTAGGTTTGGTTAGGTTAGGTTAAAATTTTTTTTTTTTCATCGTTTTTAATGACTTTATATCACTTTTTAAAGGTGTGTGGAATAGTCACTGTGTTATTTTCAGTATTCTTTCTCCGTGTAATTTCTTCTCTTTTTTACGTCTTATATAATAATTTATACTTATATTCTGCTTTATACTTATATCATGTACAAACTTTTCCATAGAAACGATTAGAAAAATAAATAAGGAAAACTTATCGAATTATGATAAAATTACTGTTATAGGTAGGAATTATAGGAATAGTAGGAATAAGTTCGCGAGATAAGTAGTAAAAAAAATATAATCAAAATCGATAATATAAAAAAGTATATAATTAAAATCTAATAAACGTCTTATTTGCCAAATTCGTTACACTTTCAAGAATCTTTACTGGACTGACTAAAAATAAAACGTGGCGTTTTGCGCAAATAGACCGCATGATCGGAAGTAGGTGGTTCTGGTAGCCGTTTGGTTGCGCAAGGCGACACCTCTGATGGTCCGGTGGCCATTTGGGCAATGCTGGCAACGAGATAATAATGAGTTACACTTGGAGGCAGATTGGCCAATGTGATGCAACTAGATTTACTAGATCAGAAATGGCAAATTAATTAAACTGCATCCCGCGATACTAGACTATTATTTAAAAAAATGCTAGTTTTATTACCTGGTTTCGCCCGTGATTTGGATTATTGTGTATACACGGTGTCTGGAAACTCGTATTAAAGCAAGAAACTGCACACCACATTTGATTTTGCGGTATTACTTTTTTTGATTTGAGCTCCCATTTTCAAGTAAATCGAATTTGAAAAAAAATGCGTGGAAGTGTGGACCCAACACTAGTTTTTACAAAACCTTTAGTTAAAGAAAAAAATAAAATAGATATGCTCACATAGGTTTTTTTTTAGTTCTTCGTCATGTAGATTCACCAGTTACACGGTTGTACTACGAGTTTCCGGATACCGTGTATAAGAGCATTTGAAGCTCTTACAGTAATAAAGCTAAAGAATGCATAAATCTTAGGATTGAAACAGTTATGTAAAAGTCCGGAATGGAAGCGTCAAACCTAACATAACCTAAAAGAATTAGCAAATTTTTGGTTTTTACAGCAACATTTAACTTACATTTTCTTACATTTAACTGAAAAATGCTAATAAAATTGTCGTAGGGAATATGGTCTTATTTTTTGACAGTTAAATAGATATTTTAATTTTTAATTATTGAAGACAATATTAGCGATTCCTAAACGAAAATTTGACACAGAAAATCAGAAAAAGATGCGGTCGTATCTAGGACTCGAACCCAGGACCCTTGCTTTGCCAGGGCACCACTCTACCGACAGAGCTAATGGGACCATATCTCCTTCGGTCATATTTAACAGTATCATACTTTGAATAATAAATAGCAACATTGTATTGTGAAGAATGAAATATTACAATTTGAGGTTTAACTCGTTAAGTTATTCCTAAAAATTATAAAGATATTTTAGAAGGGAGTAGAAGATGGTTGCGTATACCTTACGACTTATATGTTACGTATATTTTCATTATAAACGACATATTTTCTACTTTAGAATTAAGATTCTAACAGTTTCCATAGACATACTTAGGAACTTGAAATATTTCTTGCCTCCAACACTTCCTGCCTATTATGTTCCCTGATCCCCCCCTCTCTCTCTCTCTCTCTCTCTCGTGTGCGTTAAACGATGGAGTTTTATTAAAAAAAAACTTTGAACGACTCTAGCTGAGGCGAGACTGATCCGGTGTCTATGAGTGCGATAACTTTTACCCTTAAAACTGTTATATATATGTGAAAAACCTATCTATTCTATTAAAATAATATGATAAGGTAAAAAATCTCCCACAATCGCTGTGCCCACATGATGCACAAGTACCTTAAGGCGAAGCTTAATGCTAAATCATTATTTTGAATAATCTTTATGACGAATTGGTGTACATTATTAAAACCAAAAAAATATGATTTAGATAAATTAAAGGTTTTCCTATGGTTTCGCTTGAGTAGAATACACATAAAAAATAAATTACTTCGGTAAACAAAAGTTCGTGCTTGTTTCCAAAACTTAATCTTTAGTTAAAACACTTTTACAAATGGGCTATAATTTAGCCACCTTAATCATTGTTGGCGACAATACAAGAATACAAATTTAAAAAAAAATACTCAATAAAAAATATAAATGTAAACTACTAAAAATTTTTTTTTTTCCAATAGAAATGTATGAACGCGTAAAGGAAACAACTTAAAAAAATACATTATTGTAGCTAAGATTATCTGTGACAGTTTCACTCGCTTAACTTTTTTGCTTTCGTATAAAATTATTTACAAAATAAATAAATACCAGTTTTGTGCTTGAAATCGAACGTTTCTAGACTCTGTTTGTCAAGCCATTTTTATGCCTATTACCTACAATATAAGGTATACCTAGAATATACACATTTTTGGCTTGTAGCTTCCTCTTAAAGAGTCGGCGATGTGTGAATGAGGTGTGATGTAGAGTACCGAACATTTGTCAACGAATGCCCGTTGCATTCATTCCCCGGCGGGATTGATGAATTCCACAGGGCATCGCCTGAGGCCCTAGATTGTCTCACTAACCTAAATGTTCCACTCTGAACGCTACAATACGATAGAAGAAGCATTCTGTTAAAAGCCTCGTTTTCTGGGAAGAGTTTAAAATGAACAATTAAAAATGAAGAAGGGAATTATGAAGAATACTATTCAAAGTAGAATTGAATGCAAGGACGTTCCACGTTCAACAGATTCTGATTGCTTAATAAAATAACGAAGGCCAAAAACGGATTCCATTAAGATTATATTATTAGTAGGTGTCTGCAATGAGGTGCTTTACATGTAACGCATTTAAGTTTTGAGTATTACGATATTTAATGATATCGCTTAATCAATTTTATTGATTCTTCTGAAGAAATAAATTCTACGAGGAGATAAATTCTATGGTTCTTACATTCAGCTGGAGAAATAAATCTTCGCTGACATTACTGCTAAACTAAAATATCAGAATTTAACGATTTCTTCTGTAAATTACTGATTTTAGTTCTCAGAATTCAGTTGAGGTAGAGAGGTTAGGTAAGGTACCTCCTTTGACACTTTTTGCATCATTCTGTATCCAATTATAAAACTAAAAAACTATAGGTAGATACTATCACTGTTGTGTGATAGTATCCTAGTAGTATCATTCTGTATCCAATTATAAAACTAAAAAACTATAGGTAGATACTATCACTGTTGTGTATATGTTTTTATATTTTTAAAACAAATTGTTATTTTTATTGTTATCACTGTTGTCATTAAGTAAAATAAGTTTTTATCTTTTTTAAATATTTTTTATGTGAAAAGTTGCCATCGACAAACTACTGAAAAGTAGTTTATTGGAACTTTTCTATTTTTTTCTGTATTTTTATTTTATTATTTACTGTAATATGTATTTTTTGTCTTGCTTTCTTTAAATAAAAAAAATAAAATCAATATACAATACAAAACAAAACTCTTCTAAAACAAAATGGTAAAAATAATTGATAATTATTATTGTTTAAAAGCATTCTTACGCATCATTACTTTTACGCATGCATGCTTATCTAATGCTGCGTATAAACAGGAGAAAAAACTGTAGTCTGGGTTAGTTTATGTTAGGTTAGGTAAGATATTTTTCATTACTGTTCTATATTGTCGTAGAACCATTAATGATTTAAAAAATGTAAATATTTGACAGCTTACCTGCTTGACATTGTTTTCTCTATTGCCCAGCTTCTCTGACAGCTCTCTTATGTCAGACTGTAACTCCAGCAATCTGACCTCACTCTCCTCTGTGGTGGCCTGCAATCTCCTCTTCAGCAGATGTTTCTCTTGCTCCAAGACCTGAAAGAGATGTCAAAGTTAGTAAGATATTGGTCCAACGAGGATATATGAAGTAGTTGCTAATAAGTCTTATAAGAACAAAAGACGATATGGAGAACGCCATACCAGATCGAATGATTTATCCAGTATACCTGAATGTATCTGAAAAACATTTAACACCCTAGGAAATGTAATATTTTAAAACTGTACATTGAAAACATAAATTCAATTAAAATTACAGATACTGATTTTTACCGTTTTCTCCGTTATTATATATTTCCCATTGTGTATGTTTACTGTTTTCTCCGTTATTATAATATCCCATTGTGTATTTTTACTGTTTTCTCCGTTATTATAATATCCCATTGTGTATTTTTACTGTTTTCTACGTTATTATAATATCCCATTGTGTATTTTTACTGTTTTCTCCGTTATTATAATATCCCATTGTGAATTTTTACTGTTTTCTCCGTTATCATAAGATCCCATTGTGTATTTTTACGGTTTTCTCCTTTATTATAATATACCATTGTGTATTTTTACTTTTTTCTCCGTAATTATAATATCCCATTGTGTATGTTTACTGTTTTCTCCGTTATTATAATATCCTATTGCGTTTTTTTTGTATAATTTTAAACTTTTATCTATTTGAGTTTCGATTTCGTTTTCGTGAATGAAAGAATGAATTTACGAATTAATTTGAATCCTGAAATGGAAATTAACCCACTTTCCGAAAACCGATCGAGCTGAAACTCGGCAGATTGACTCGTTGTCGATGACAATACATTCTATCACCTTTGGTGGCACTCATATACACACACATTTTTTTCAAAATTGAATCACATTATATTTAATAAATGAAAAATTTACAGCAGTTAATAAACGAAATGAATGTCAATACTATCCAATCAGAATTTGGCTTAGGTTTTAGCGTTTGACTCCAGTCCCCGGGGTTCGAACCTCAGTGAAACAAAAAAAACTATTTTATCAAACATATTCAAAAGTTCACAGCAGTTAAGAGCCAGTCACATAAAAAAAATTACAGACAGACGAAATGTAAAAATGTCGAGTTAACACAGGATCAATAAAAAAATACAGTGTGTGGCAAGCCTACGCACGACGGAAGTGAAACTTTTAGTATTCTTCTCTCTCTCTTTTCATTTCATTCTCTCTTTTTTCTGTCTATTGACATATTTATAAGTAGCATGTGATAAAAAAAAATTAAAAGTTATAAAAATATGGGATTCGAACCCGGGTCCTGCATAACGAGTGTGGAACGCTCTGCCTCTAGACCGCGAGGAGAGATATTTCGCGCGACGCGGCGTTATCGGCCTTGATTAGTAATTTTAATGATTCAAAATAAAAATAATTAATCGAAATACCGAGCAACTCTGCCGGCTCGATTTGTAAGCTATATTTCGACAAAAATATCATATAGGTACCGTAAAGTAAAGTAAAGGTAAATTAACAAATTTATGTAATTTTTTACTACATTATTACAAATCGTTGATAAAAAAAATTAAAAGTTATAAAAATATGGGATTCGAACCCGGGTCCTGCATAACCTCTAGACCGCGATTATTACGTATTCGACCAAAATATCATAAAGTCAAAATATCTAAAAGTCGCAGCACGAGAGCATTAATTTTATCACTTTTCCTCGTATTAAAAAAATCACAAAAAGAAAAGTCGCAGCACGAGAGCATTTTATCACTTTAAAAAAAATATTATTAAAAAAATCACAAAAAGAAAAAAAAAAATAATTAAAGCGGGGATCGAACCTCGGTTCTTCACGACGACAATCGGGCGCTTTGCCTCTAGACCGCGAAGCTGAGTTTGGAGAGAGACTTAAACTAGGTATATAATATTGGCTAGGCTCCTATAGCGAAATGATCACGGTTTTTGATGACGGTCATGAGTTGGTTTTACTCCGGTCCTCGAAATTGCATAACGCGCGTAAAGAAGTTTCACTTCAATAATTGGTTTGATTTATTCCGCGTTCTTGAGAAGTATAGCGATGCATCGATTGTTAAAGTGTATTGTGCTTCTGTTTACTTCACAAATGCCAAAGTCGTGATGACAAGACGCCATTTGTAAAATTTGTAATCTTCCATTGCCATTTGTAATCTTCCGATATGGTGATGTCACTGATGATTTTTGTGCCACCTTTTACTAGTGCGCTATGCGAGATTTTCTGGAGTAATTACAGTAACATTTGTTACACATTTTATTAATATCATTTGTATCCATAAAATCGAATTCGAAGATTTAGGAATCAATGACGTAATAATCGTTTTTACTAGTGATCTATGGAAGTAATCTTCTAGAATACTATATCCATTAATAATAACAACATAACAAATTAATTTCAATTTAAGGTTTTTACAATGAATTAAACTATTAAAAAACAAGGTTCTTCAATCAGGTTTCCGACGTTGTTAGTCGTTAAAAAGATGCCAAGTAAAAAAAACGAAATTAATAAAAAACAAACAAATTTTCTAAACGCCTTATCACTTCGTTGACTGCTAAAATAGCTGATTTAGATAGATACAAATCTACACAATCAAATGAAAATGATTTATAAATTGCATTGTTTTATTTTGAACATGAAACAGTTAAATACAATCCCTTGCTCCACAGATAAAACTGAAATAAAAACATAATATTGTCAAGTGCACGCTTTAGTTAAACAATTGATTTCCAAATATACGCAAAATAATAAACTTGACAATAGAAAATAAAACGAATTAGGCAAAAACTAAGCACTGTGTGAATAAATTAACAATGGGCAATCGGCTAATTGCCCGAGGTCATATCGTTGTTGCCACGACAGGTTGAAAAAAACATCCTTCAAGCGGTGATGAAAATTGATTTTCTTCTCGTGTAGCGTTTAGCTAATGGCCAAATCTATTTATTTAGGCTATTATTTCGAAATGAATACAATTTATAAAGAAAATTTTTTATAGGTCGAGTCAAGGGTGCACTTCTCGCCACAACTATTCACTAATATATACTAGAAAGCTACTGTTAAAAAACTGCATTATGTCGACTTTAATTCCACTCCGTATCTTCGGGCGTCCCCGACTTCTTCTTCCACCCAAACCTCTCTCTAAACTCTCCTGGCACTAATAAGAATACACGTTGAAATTTTCAGCGACATCGGTCGACCACTTTTCTAGTTTTGCTAACAAAAACATACGATTTTTTTAATATATTAATAAGATTATAAGTCAGTGGGAAAAAAGATAATTTGTAAAGTTTTTTTCGTGTAAAAATGAAAAATGATTCTTATTATTGAATATCGTAAAAGACTTTCATCTAGAATATAAAATCTACTTGCTAGATTTACAGTATAATAGTATGTATGTTTGTATGGGATAGGTTTTTGATGAGTTTTGTAATATGCACCATAGAAAAATTAGTAATTGAATCACACCCTTTAAAAATATTTTGATGACTAAATTGTGTTTTGAGTTCAATACCCGGATGCGAACGACTTTGATTTGGATGTCAATAAAAACGACGATGGCCATGTTTGTGAGTAAAAAACGATGATGGCGATATCTCGGTCCGCTCGTGTAATAAGATATAATCGTCTCTTTTCTTCCGCCTGTTTATAAGGTGGTCGTCAGAGCACTGTGTTTTTGGTCTACCGAGGTCTCTGTGACCAGTTCTATGATCTCTGCTAGACTCCCACTTGTCCAGGCCGTAGCCCAGTGGCAGGGCGCGCCCCTACACCATAGATGGATAAGTTCTCTTAATCCACCGTAGTAAGTGCTAAATATGTTTTCTTTTATTTTATTTTCAACTTACTATCATTACTATGTAATTTATTTAGATGTACGATTTATGGCAGACAGAGTATTGCACTCACCGCTCTGTTCAGCTGATAAACAATTGAATATTATTATTATATATCTCTCTTCTAGATCTCTAAAGGACTCCTACAGGTTTCTCGGGGACTCCTCTAGGTATCTTAATCGTTCTTATAGGTCTGTCAAGGACTCTTCTTGATGATTATCGTAGACTTTGGTAGGTATCTCGAATATATAATGTATATATATACGTATCTTATAAATCTTTCAAAGACTCTTCTGTCATTCACACACTTCACACATGTTCTGTGTGTTTCGATAACATTTTTCTGTCTCTGATGAACTCGCCTTTATGTTTTGAGGACTCATCTTGGTATCTCTAGGACTCTTAAAAGTTTATCTACGACTCTCACGGACTTTTGTTGGTCTCTAAAGGACTCTTCCCTTCCACCTGTTGTCCTCAGCCATGATATGTTTCCGTATTGTTTATCGGTCTCTAGTAAATTAAAATATTTTGGTTTAATGTCTCTAAGCGTGCCAATTCGGCGAATTGTAACGTACTTACTCGTATTAATTTTTTGTTCTATTTTTTGTTGCTGTTACTGGTAGGAATGCTGTGTTTACATCCTTTATCCGTGTACGGTTGACCGAACCCAGGATTTATGACCGCAAAGAGAATGGCCTGCAGTATAATCGGAATTAATATATAACGAATAGACACTTGGCATAGGCAATAAAACAATTATTAATAATTAGAGGAAGCATGTAAGGCCAAATAGAATCTTCAAATTTACAGAAATATCCACAAACTACCATTTGCAATTTATTCTGATCTGAAATTGTTCTTACAACTGAAGCCTTTTCCTATTTTATGTTATTTAACAAAAATTCTAAAATTTCGTATCAGGAATTTGATTCTAAAACAACAATGATATGATATAAGTCTAAAAAGCATCTTTGTAGACGAAATATATTTCAATATTCCTCCTTTTCATTGTGATATTTAAAATAAACAGTTTGAACCGTCTCGCTTTCGTATTCGTACATTATAAGCCAGTTAATTATTGCACTTCGGTAGTTCCAGAACTATTATTCCAGTCTGTTTTAGCTCTACAGTAATTTAAGTAACTACATTTTTTTGATTAGGTATTTGTGGTGAATGTTCATTCATGTCCAATAATCTTACTGAGAAAAACGCTGTTGCAATCGTCCTTCTGGTAAACCATTTTTCGGACAATACTCACTCTGCCAGTAAATGTTCCTCATACCTCAACCAAATCAATTTTAAATTCCGAAACAATTTTGGATAACTTACAAAACAAAGCATTCTTTTGCCGTTATGAATAACACATTCTTTGTCTCAGAACAACGTGAATAACTCAGTACTGTATTACTTTATACCGAAAAAGAAGAAATAACTCTCCTTTGTACAAGTTACAGTACATTTGAGTTGTTTCTTTGTACTTCACAATCCACAGCACAAAGTCAGTCACATGCAAAAGCCATTTGAGTTCAACTACCGTATACTACTGAAATACTTTGCATTAATGATGAAAAATATGATTTGCCTGATGGCTGTCTCAATGATCTCGTACCTTACTCCCAGAGATGCATTAAGACATTTTGAAAAAGTTTCATCGAACATTGTAAATAATTATTTTATTCGCTAGTTACAGAATTCTTTTAACTCGACCAGCCTTACATCCGCGTGTGGACTGCTGATGGAAGAAAAAACCGATGATGGTCAAGTTTTTCAGCACCCTGTAATCTGGCATTCTTTGTAATTTTTTTGATGTGAAACCTAACAAGAGTCCCAACTGTTCTCAACCATCTGGATGCAGTGAAACTATGGCATCCCTAATTGGGTATGTTGAGAGGCTGAAGGTAGTGGAGAGGGTAAGGAGATGGGGAAAAAGATGGCAAAGCACCTGGCTATTCAGATCTGGTCACCAAACAAGGCCAAAGCCTTTTCAAGCAACGTTTCAATTCTGCATGGTGGTTTTACCCAGGGCGATACTGAGAGTATCTTCCACTATAGAACGTGCTGAAAATGTACTTCGTATTATTTTAAATGAGTATATCGTGAAATAATACGAATTCATCAAATGAAATTTTCTTGCGCACGCCGGAATTTAAACCCAATTTGCTAGACCTCCACTTGCTAGTCGAGAGTCTTACTCCTCGAACACTGAGGCCAGTCTTACAAATCTTTCGTAGCCTTTGGGACCTACATAATCTTATTAATTCAATTAGGCTCTTGAGTTCAAGATTCATTTAAAATTTCTAAGTTAGGTTTCCTAAGGTATGTTCATGTGATATTTATTTATTCATTTTCGGGAAATCGAAAATTTACATTTAATTAGTTTGTACATAAGTATTTTATAGTAAAATAAAACCAATTATGGTTTTCCTCCTTGTGACTTTAACTGAAACAGCATAATATGGAATAAGTAAATTAAATTTGTGAGAAAGGAATATGAATTTAAAAAATTATACAAATCAAAAGATTATATAAAACGAAAAATTTACAATACATTTAGAGCCATGGAGAGAGGTTGTAGATATAAATCAAATCATAATAGAGATATAAACAATAGAGACATAAACATTATTCACAAACCATCAGACAAATATTCTTTTATGGACCTCTTGTATTTGGTAAGTTCGCAACTGAAAATATCAACCTTGGATAATACGCTAGCTGTAATTATTGCATAGTCTGTTCTGGCAAAAATTCTCAATAAAACGACTGGAGTGTGTCTCAGATTAAAGGAAGGAGTTTAGATTGTCAGTCGCCTGCTTTTAACATCAATGACGCCAATTATTTATGATTAAATATTCACTAAAGAAGGCACGATGGTGTCCAAAACAGGTTTGGTTCCGTAAAGTTAATTTTTATTTCTGATCCACCACCGATAGGATCATCCACTCCTGCTGCTTGGCGTTGAAACTAATGGCGTATCGGCCTCATCAAAAAGCCTCTCGGTTATTGTGTTATTTTGACATCGCTGAAAGATGTTACGCATTGTCTGCCATATCTTTTGTGACAGTCTTCATGACTGTAATTATTGCCACAGTGGGGTAATTTACACTGCAATTGTTCGGTGTAACGGCTACCGTTATCATTATCAATTGGGATCACTCCGTTTACCTCCGAGATGAAAAGCCGACACAAACTAAAGATCACAAAGATTGTGTAAAAAAAAGAAACTAATTATTTAAAAAATGTTGGCTAAGACTAAGTATTAACATTTAATGAGTTACTTACTTATTAATTACTTGGGGCTAAGTTAGGTCTGCGTACCAACAAAAGAATGCATAAAAGGTGTATTCATTATATTTTCGCGTTGCTTGACTAATTACGCCAACTTAAAAAAATGAAGTAAAGAGAAATATTTTCTATATAAATTAAGTGATGTCAAAAACTCAAACATACTAAAAACCTCTAACATGTGATTGAATCAAAATAACAAGATATTCCCGCATAAATTAGTTAATAACAGTAATATTCAATGCCCATTGCAATTGGGTGCTAAATAAGATTTAATTTCGTGTACCTGCGCGCTCCACATGCTCTTCCGTCTTGTTGAAAGTACATCAAAGCAAAACACACTATAAACAAAATGCTTGCTTGTAATAATTACAATAAAACAATAACAAAAGTGGACATTTTAATTGCGAGCTTAACCAATAATTGGTTACCTATAAATGACAACCGTGACTACAGATATGCATATTGATTTTTTTTTCTAAATTATTATTATCAGTAGTAAGTTTTTGTTGTTGTAGTTTTATATAATTCTGTATTGAACTTAATTAATGCTATATCCTGACTTAATTATATTATTATTATTATTAATATTTCTATTTTTGAGACCGATAATTCTTGGTGGAATTCCATTATAATATATTATAATAAAACAAATAAAAAACTTTATTCCACTTAATTTTTTAGTTAAGTGAAAATTTTAGTTAAGTAAAAATTAAGTGGAATAAAGTTTTTTATTTGTTTTATTATAATATATTATTATTATTGTCTCAATATATTTATTATATTCTTATTGTATCAATATATTTATTGTACTATTATTGTCTCAATATATTTATTATATTATTATTGTCTCATTATGATACATTCAATTACACCATAATAAGCTCAATGAAATAAATGTTTTTCTTATTATTTACAAGCAAATTTTTGTTTTTTATATAAATTTTAAGTTTTTTTTTGTATTGTGTCTTATTAAAGGTACAGTCACAAAGGGGAAATCCATAATTGATTTATTTATTCTATACTACATATGTACAAACTTAACTAAACTATAGAATATAAACTGTCGATTTTCGGAAAATAAATAAATATAGTTTGTCCTTCTTGAAAATGTGAGAAAATAGGTTAACTTTGAATTACAGTCCCAAAAATATCACAAGTTAGTTCGTTGGTTTTAAAAATATTTTCAATGTTGAAAAAATGTGTTCTAGTTCGTAACTACATATATATAGGCAATACGGAGGAATTTTAACATCCTTTCCTTATAATTTGCCTTCTGATCTGATTACATTATCTTTGAATTACCTAGTTTGATTAAATCAGATAAAAGTCTATTGTGATGGCAGAAATCTAGATCTAACTGTAGGTACAGTTAGTTGTTGAGACGATATGAGCTATGAACACGACACAAGTCAAGGAAGTTGAAACTACCTACTTCGTTTATAAATAGGTTACATTTGAGGAGAAAAAAATAGAAAACATCCTGAAATATTTTACTTACTTATATGTTATAGTCACCTTATTTTAATACTTAGTTTATAAACCTCTATCTATGCTTTCATTGGTTCAATAACCAATGAAAGCATAGAACAAACATATGGTGCATTACGTTATCATTTATTGACAGGAAAATGAATATTTTTTTAAAAGAAAGACAAACATTCCCGGGTTACGAATAACCTGACAATATTTGAAAATCTCCTACTACCACCACAGTAAGAGTAAAATGTTGTTTGTGTTGTGATGGAGGACCTAGCCAGCCGAGGAATTGAACACAATACGCCTGGGTGGGAACCAAACGCGATGCCAACTCAGCCACCAACGGGTCAAATTTATGCTTATGGTCAGTTTGCTCTATATTTTCGAGTATTCAATACCCATATACAACATCCCGATGTCCGGAGTAAGGGGGATATGTCACCCCACCCCCCATCCGCGAATGGTGTCTGGCAGAAACCAAGTGGGATAAAGGAGTATTTTAAACGTCTAGGTTTATTCACATCTAGTTACTAAAGCCAGTTTAAGCATCAGTTCGATACGACTGATGCTTATTGCCAGGCAATATTCGTCGTGCATTTTACTCTTAAACCTCATCAATAAGTACCATTTTTATTTGCGCCACTTTTAGTTTTGAACTTGCGATCTCAAAACCCTAAAACCTTAACTAAATATTTTACTTCTTCAATAATTGCAAATTAACTTTACAAATTCATTTTAATTTAACTATTAAAGCTCGTCATTCCCGATGAGGTTTCATTTACTTTTTGCATAATATTAAAATATTGTTAACTAGCTGATGTTGCTTGAATATTCTCTACATGATAAATTTTTCTCTAATTCTCTAAATGATAGTGTAAACCCTAAAAAAAAACTCCGTTGCAAAGTTTAGAAGAAGTAAGCGCACAAACAGACATACGCGGATACTAACTTTATTTTATACATTACGAATTTATTAAAAGTTTATCAGTAAACGGCCTGTAATCCCGTTTTTAGTTCATCATGATCTGGGATGTTCCGGAATGTTCTCGAACGTTCCAGACTATTCCGCAACATTCCACAACATTTCAGAAAGTTATTTGTTTACCGCGCTTTAAGATATTTTAAAATTATTATTGCACAGGGAAATTAGTTGAAGATTAATAGTTCTAGATGATATCGACAAAAATGGCGTAAAATAATCCGGTCACAATGGCCGAGGCGTCCTGTTAAGACAGAGAATCAGGATTCGGTTCACAGTTGCCACCATTAAATTTTTTATTTTCTTATGTAATGAAATTATGATCAGTTTCATCATCATAATACATAGTCAGTTCGCAATAAAAGGCACCAGTTATTCCAATATCCGTGCAAATCGAGAAGAAGATATCATTAGAGGTTAAATATATATTGTATACATCAGCTCACTTTCTAAACCATCGGCTCATGACGGAAAATACTGTACTTGTTTTGCGTGTAAAACTAGTTGAAGTAATTCAATACAATCGGTCAGTTCACCGCGGCGGTGTGCGGTGGATATTATGTGTGGAACTGAAACATGGCAGAGAAAGGGATATTGGATTAGATGAACAAGGTGATAAGTGTGTCAGTGAAGAAAAAGGAAAATTGACTGAGAAGAGAGGGAGCGGGTAAGAGTTCGCAAAACAATAACAAGAAGAAAAGTAGATCTTTTCGGAAGTCTGTTTTTCTGAAGCAGCAGAAACTGTCCAATGGTGAGGTCTGGCCATGAACCCAAAAGGCCCTGGATAGAGCTATTCAAGAACAATTTGAAGCCGCGAGATGTGGGGGAAGGTGAATGAAAAATGTCTTTGCCTACTTACATTAATTTTTAATGACATATCCCATTCCACGTCTCATCAAATAACCAATAAATCATAAGCCGTTAAATTGAATTTAAAATAAAAAAAATAATTAGAATAGTTCATTTAATACCACTTTGTGTACAAATCAGTTCAAAATTTTGTCATTCAAGATGGCTGTCAGGCAATTTCCCCTCACCACAGATTAAGCTTCAACGTCATTCATGCAAAATCACATTAATCCTATGTTCAGGGTTTTTAAGTTCATGGGTCTGACGCTGTAAAATTTGCACTGTGCACTTTATAACATGAGTTAAGAAGTTTTGAAAGTTCTCAAGGCTCCGTTAAAAGCGTTCAAAAAGAAGAAAAAGATTATCCAAGATGGTTTGAAAAGGATTTATATAAATACGAATGATAGAGGGAGCGCACTAATATAAAAAAAAACTATTATAATTAATAGGCGTAATCGACTGTTGTGAAAATATTTAATAAAATTGCTGCACAATTTTGTTCATACCTATAACATATTAAACAAGAACACCCGATGTGTTTTTATAATTTTTGATGTATAGACCGCGATGTTTAGTCCTTCGAGGGAATTATTATTATTTTTTTTCAATTCACCGTCTGAATAGAGATTATCTTCAAAAAATAAAATATATTTTTAAGAGCTTAAAATCTAAACGTGTTTAGGGAAAGTACGTTTAACTCGGTGGTATTTCGGAATGCGGGGTCTTAAGTCTTAAGACTCCGTAGTAAGCGTTCAAAGATGGTTTGAAAGGGAGATATGTAAATACGAATGTTAGATGGAGCGCGCTAATATTAAAAATCGATAATAATTAAGTGAAAATGATGATGATATTTAATAAAACACTACTCTTTTGAAATAGGCCAAAAATCTCTCGAAAAATGCTTTATTTGCATTTATAGATACACTGTGAATTTTTCATGCCTATAACATATTAAATAACAGAACAAATAATGTTTTAAATATTTTTCGGATCGTACTTTGCGATTTTTTTTATCGAGCGAATTTAATATAATTAACGATTCAGAAAAAAAACATAGATATTATCTTCTAAAATATTTTTTTTTTTTGGAACTTAAAAGCTTAAAGTGTTGAAACTTGTTTTAAATCCCTAGAAATTGACGCGTAAAATTGACTAGTATTTGTTCCATATTTTTTAATTGTTCAATAACTTGGGAATTATTTATAAAGCTTTCAAATGTCAGTGTATGAAAAAATTAATACGTAACCTTTTTGATTTTAGACAAAATTATGTCAGAAATTTTTTCATTATAAAGTTCTTTTTGAGAACTCTCCTCAGTTAACTAACAAGCACAAAATGCACTGCGCTTCCCGGTCAGATGTTCCGGTTCTATTAACAATAAATAATTACTTGCCGGTGAAAATAATTATAAGCAAATAGACACTTTACACGAGATTTTAATTTAATATTCCATATTCACCTACTTATCGCAGACTGCCAGTTGCAAAATAATTGATTGCATTGCAATAATAGTGATTATTGATTCGCTTGCAATAACACTCACTTTACACAATAGAGGCAATGATATTCAGTTATCGAATGATAGACCTATTGATCTACAAATCACTCTCTTAGAGACATGTATGATGATATGCTTAGTTAAACTAGTGGAACAACCTCTACTTAGTATAAACTAAAGTGTCTTTTGTGCTCTTCCTTCTAAACTACGCAACGGATAGATAATATATAAAATGTATAAAACATATAACATACAACTCTTAGATCAGCTACATCATCAGCTGTAGGCAGACTGATGGAACCTAAGCGCAAGCCAAATACTAAGTTTGATGATCGCGCTTTCGGAGCATCTGGGCCGAAGGCTTGGAATAAACTCCCTCCTGAACTAAGATCCATAACAAGTCCAACAGAATTCAGGTCTAAACTAAAAACTTACCTTTTTAATCTGTCATACCTTTAAATTAAATATATCATTCCTGAGAGAAAGTCCAGTTATATCCAATTATGTCCTAAACCCCGTATCTAAATTTCGCTAATAAAAATTAGTTTATGTTAATTAAGTGTTAATCTTAAGTGACTTACCAGGTAAGTATTATACTGTACATTATCTCCATTTATAGTTAGTAATAACATAGATCATTGTAGAAATGTATAATATATTTGTAAAGCGCCCTTGAGGTGATTTTGTACAAAAACGGCGTTATACAAATCATCCAAATATTATTATAAAACATTCGTATTATATAGAAAGTAGAGGAAATAATTTATAATTCGCAATTTACTCCAAACATAAAGCTATAATTAGAGGTGCTACTGCGTAGGTACTAATATCTCGTCGCGCGTAGAACGGAATCGGTAGTTTTAGTCAGACCGTTGGGAGAGTTGAATGTCAGTTGGAGGTCAAAAAACGAAACCAATTTTTTCACTTCATGTCTCATCTAAATATAATACATCAATGACGTTATGTCATTTATTATCAACGTCAGTTATGTTGAAAATAAAATGGTATAAACTAAACAAGTCCAATGAAAACATTAGATTCTCATCAAATGAAATTATTAAACGTTGGCAATAGGGTATTTTCTCTATTTTATGTTTTTCAAAAAAATCGAGTCCCAGATGTGAACGTTTCCTTTTCTGATTTTTCTGTTTCAGATTTTTCGTTTAGAAATCACTAATATTGTCTTCAATGCTTAATTTAACCATAGAAAATTGAAAAGAAATGTAGATAACTAGTAACAAGTGTGGGAATGAACTAAATTGTTATTTTTCTTGAAGTTATGAGTTCTGATGAAACAAAGAAAACAATATAATTAGGTTTGTATGTTTATTGGGAACGGAAATTCCGCGGAAACTGGAGCATTTTGTAATAAATCATGAAGTTTTTTTAACTAAAGCGATTGTACTCGGAGAATGTTAACATAATCTGAATGGAAAAAAAACTAACAAAAAATGTAGTTAACACAAATAGGAAGGTTTGTTTAAATTATATTATAACGCCTTAATTCAGTCAAGTTGATTGGGATTAAATTTTATTTCACCATCATAAAGATGTGACTTGATGGTGGGAATACGGTAATGAACATAGTAGAATATGTTCTCAGTATCGCCCTGGAGAGATTACGATTCAGAATTGTCAAAATCATCTTTTAAAAGGCTTTAGCTATGTTTAGGGACTAGATATAAATAGCTTGGTACGTACATCCTTCCTTTTTCTTTTCTCTTCCCCATTCTATCCCTCATATCCTTCAGGATCAGAGTGGAATGTTGTGATTAATTAAATTGGGGAATGCCATAGTTCCACTGTCTCCGGGAAGTAGGATCTCTTGTACCGTAAAAAAATAATTTAAATGATGAAGTAAAATAAGGAGGAAATATTTTTATAAATTGCTACTGATTACAATCGTTTCTTCCTGGAAACTACATTTATACGTAAAGAAAATCAGAAGTAAGGAATCGGTGAAATAACATAATGAAGAAAATATATTTCGAGATTATCTTTCTTATATAACTTTCCGAAGAAACTAAACAACTAAGTCAGCAAAAAAAGGAACGAGTTTCTAAAATAATATGGCGTACCTACCAACGAAGTTGTTTGGAAAAGTCAGAGAACGGATCATATCTTTGGCGCGAAAATCTGACGCAGGAATTGGCGCGAAACAGACCGAAACGGCCATGTTAAATTATCACTGGTGTTGTCAGATCGCATAACAAAAACAGAGAAAAAATTCATTTTGATATTTTATGACGCAAAATGGCGGATGAAGACTTAATGTAGGAAAATTGAAAACATAATAACACAATGGATGAAGCTATTTAGTATTTTGATGGAAAATATCTGAAAAATCGTTTCTTGTACGTTTTGAATAAAAAATATCAAGAAATCGTCTCTGGGTCATTCTTTTATATATTTAAAATGTTCCAAAGTTGATTAAAGTAAAAACTTGCTATCGATTATTTACATGTATAATAAATACGGAATTGAAGCATGTTCTTTATTTTGAGGATATTAGTAATTATTTATTTATTTATATAGAGCGGAGACGGTTTACATATAGTTCACGTAAGCACTTACGCCATAGGCCCATTGTGCTATCTCTCATTTTACCTCAACCCTTTAACAGTCACCCGGTCTCTTTTATAAAATTCACCAGGGTTGTCATTGGATATGTGACTATGTCTTCTGGTTCTACAATGTTTCTTCCCAGGTCTCATCTCTCCTCTCCAATCCCCCTCGGTTCCCTGAAGGTAAAATAAGGGTAGGGAGCCACATCTCTACTCTCCACTCCCCTTTGGTTCCCTGAAGGCCCCATAAGGGAAGAGTTCACGGAGGTGGTCTCATCTCTACACTCCAATGCCCCTTGGTTCCCTGAAGGTCCCACAAGGGAAGAGAGCCTCATCTCTCCTCTCCACTTCCTTTGGTTCCCTGAGAGCCCCATAAGGGAAGAGTTCACGGAGGTGGCCTAATTTCTCCTCTTTACTCCTCCTTGGTTCCCCGAAGGCCCCACAAGGTAAGAGAGCCCCATCTCTCCTCTCCACTCCCCTTTGGTTCCCCGAAGGCACCACTCAGGAAGAGTTCACGGAGGTGGCCTCATCTTTCCTCTCCACTCCTCCTTGGTTCCCTGGTTAGTCATTAAATCGTCTTATTATAACTTGCATCGAAGATTATAAATTGTACATTACGTTTTTATTTATTTAATACAGTAAAATATACAAATAATACAACTACAAAGTGTATAAAGTAAAATCACAAATAGCTTTACCCCACCATAATGAGAAAAATATCCTTAAATTATGAATTATGATATATGTAAAGGTCAATATTACATCAATGAGAAAAAAATAGTTCATACATATGTAATAATTACAATCGACATAAACAATTCAACAATTTTATACTAAACCATTATTTAAGTCAAGTTGTAAGTTTATAAATGTCACGAAAATAGGTTTATTGAAAAGACCATTAATAAAAATAAATCACTTTAATACAGATTAATAATAAATTATAATATTGTCGGCCACTAACTTAAAACAGTTTTTTTCTATCTTACTCACCGAAGTCTTCAAGTTAAAAAAAATAATATACTTTGTTTGTGCATTTCCTTAAATTTATTTAATCATCTTTAAAAATATATTAATGATCTCATCAAAAACAATGATGATAACCACTGCGATACCTTTTATTTTAAAGTATATAGGAACACTATGTCGTAATATTCGATTAATAAAATGAGGATATCATGTAGCCAATATGTAATAAGATCAATGATTACACAATGTTCACTTCTAAACTATTGAATTGCATTTAATTAACATGACGTACGAAAATTTCCAATCAAAAATATACCGATTTACAGATGAACTTGCATTATTTAAATAATGAATAAACGAACCAGGAAGAAAATATTGTAAGCAAACACAGGTTTTCCCCACAAATTAGAAAGTTTCTGAAGAAATGTAGAAGATATAATTTATTATAATGAATTCGCTATTTGGCAAGTGCTGATTACATTGTTGATATTTTTCACATCATGATAGATTATATTATTAATACAAAACACTCAAATGATTACAGTATTAAAACCGGATGAATGGCAACTATAATTTTTAATTGAAATTAATGCAATGACATGGTTCAAACACTAATATATTTGGTAACGATCAAGTTAGCTTCGCTTACACCTAGATTTCATCTATAACCTAGGTCGATGATAACTAAATATCTAATCATCACGCCGTTTCCCCGCAGAGGTAGGCAGAGAGGATGGACCGCCAAATAGCTCAGCATTACCTCATTCACATTCATACATACTCTTCTAATAGTTTGACTCTTGACATCGCCCGACTCAAGTATTTGGTTCACTTGATCGTGCTGTCTTCCTCGGGCGTCCCCGATTTCTTTCCATTCCCGTCTTTATATTCTGTTTACACTCCTTTCTTTGTCCATTTGCTCTACATGCCCAAACCATCTAAGCGTCCCTTTCTTTATCTTACTTATTCCGTTTACATCATCCTTGAATTCTTAGCGAATCTCCTCATTTCTCACATCATCTTACACGGTTTTACCACAGCATACAGTATTGGTCGATAGATGGCAGTTACGTTAAGTTTAATATAATATTTTACTTTTTGTCAAGAGATGTCTCCCAAGAAATCTATTTATCAATGTTTAATTGTTTTAAGGACTCCGAGCCGTTGAATCAGATTAAATGAAATAAAGGATTGAAATACTTAAATCATCCTAATAACATATTAATTTCGGTTGTCTGTCTGTGATTGTTCAATTCTGATTCAATGAACTCAGAAGTGTAATTTACAAAATAGGAAATGATTGTTTCAGAAATTAAGGCAAGCCATAATGCACCCTATGACATCATATTTGAACAGAAAATTAAGTAATGATTTTGAACATTCCTCCCTGATTTTGTCAGTTCCCCCCAAAAACTTAAATACAGACCTCTTCCTCATCCTGATGATCATTTTGTATGCCTTATTCGAGTGCTGATAGCCTCCATACAAAGCTCTGGTAAAATCGTAATTCTGATTTGGATTCCTGAACAAGTTGGCATATTGTGAATTCCCTGGCAAAACATGGTGCATTCCCTTATCTGACATTTTTCCCATCCTCAAAGATAGATCCCGCAGTGTTTGGTCAGAGTATTGGCACATTGCTAGTCAATCCAAGGGAGCCTGCTATGCCTCAACACAAAGGAATATCTCATAAAAACCATGGTTTCAAAAATTCCCCTATTTCTACAAAAAAATCACTTATTCGAATGAGGATTGGACAATATTCCGTCCTTTCTCACCTTATTAAAATTCATGTGCTTGACTCCTCGAATTGTACATTCTGTGGTCTAGAAAATTTCTATGTCCCCCCATTTAATGGGAACTTTAGATCACATATTTTTATGTTGTCCCTCTTTAAACAAATATTCTCTCTTCTATCAAGCCTTATCTAAAATTGCCTCCCCTCCATTCAACATCTCATCTCTTCTAAGTCTGAATTCGACTCCAATCTTCCAAATAATTTTAAAATTTGCCAATTTAAACAAAATAAGTATATAAATTCACCTTCGCTCACTTCACAATTTGAAAAAATATCCTAGGACACCCTTGAAGGGTGAAACTAGAAATAATTTGACTTGATTGAACTGATTTTTCTATTTTTGATACTGATAATTCGTGGTAGTATTCCATTAAAATGATATATTGAAACAATTTAAAACTTTTCTTTGCAAAAAAGTTGAAAAGATTGTTTCAATATATCATGGAACTAATGTGTTAAGAAATTAGATCGTCCCGTGATTTTTAAAGAATTTGAGCTAGTTATACAATAATAACTATTGATAAACTCTATTAAAATAAAAGCCGAGTTGCAGTTTTGGTATTCGTGATGTCTCACGACAGAGACAAAAAACCTAACAAAACACTCCATTTAATTTACTTTCTTCCTTTCTTTTCTACTGTCACTTTCGACAAATTAGATTTTCTTAAATTTTTTGTCACATATCGTTAAGCTCTTATCAGTTTGTTTTCTCTTTTATCTTTAATCTATTGGTATCTAGTATTTATTTATAATTATGCATGTCTATGTTAAAGGTGGACACCTAGTCGTCGTGAAAACTAACCATAGATAAAACAGAAATGCGTATTTTCTAGAAAATCTAGTATTTGAATAAAGCCGGATCTAGAGTGTGAAAGATATTCAATTAAGCCAGTAAAGATCTGATAGTGCGGTTTATCTGACGATATTTCACTAAACCGCAGACAAGCTGACACTCCCCTGTCTTACTTTAGAAGCATTACAACTTAATAATTATCTTTAGTCGTACAGTCATAAATATCTTTACATTTCTCTAAAATGTAGCTTATGTGAAAACACTGACGGTATCTGCGATATACGTAAACGAGATTCGAGAGCTTTTGTCGCCGACTCCAGAGTAAAACGAATTAATAGACAAATAGTTCTGTGAAAAACAGTCTTCGCGTAATGTTGATTATTCTGATTTCAGAGCTCATGCGAACTCTGTCAGAGTAAAAACTTACTATCCAACACAGCTACCATATTGACAAGATTATACGGACACAAAACAGATTCTTTTTTTGCAGTTATACCAAGTTGCACTAACTCGGACAGCGTTACAATGTCCATTATCAGGGCAGATGTGTAATTAAAGATTGTAGTGAATTGTGCGCTTATGTAGATGCAATACTGTGTTACGCGCACCAATTGTCTAAGGCAGTGGTTCCCAATTAGTGGTACACATACCCCAAGGGTTATGTGAGGTTGCTTGAAGGGATACGCGCACGCAAATATTAAAATCGCTGATACGTATTCTCATTTTAATGTTAATAATAATGTCGAAAAATTAGTTTCATATTTTATTTATCATTTTGACGTACGCGAGTTTGGACTCTTTCTCAAAGGGGTACTCAGGAAAACTGATTGGGAACCACTGTTTTAAGGGCAAGTATTTCAGTATAGTTAGTTAATTAGAAATGGGTTTCTCCGTTTGGTTTAGGTGTAGCCGAACAGTACCGGATACCAAGAACCAGCCAAGCCTCGTCGTCTCTATCAATTTTTTTTATCATTTTTCAATTATCAGATTTCAATTATCTCCATAATTAGGCGTGCTCGATGCGTTTTAGGTATTCCGATTGATGATTTGTTAGGATGGCCGAGTTTACGTGCAAAAAAGTGTACTGATATCTTTCTGGAGTTCATGATTTGATCTAGAAATAGAGATAGTGACTGTGGTTCAAAGACAAAATAGCTAACACAAGTGAAAAATAATATATGTTTTTTTAAGGGTTAATTTTAACGTAGAAAATGTACAAATGGGTTCCATGTTAAGCACATCTCGGATCGTTGAGTTTTCAATCCGATCTCCTTATGTAACTCCTCCCACTACTCTCGGAACGAGTTTGATTCCTACTTCACCAACCAGATATGGGGATAAATATAATTCAAATATGACAAAAAACATCTTATTGGAACTAAAACATTATTTTAAAGTAGGTAACCTTGTTTACCTCTATAATAATCCATGCAATGATGCCATGAAATGCCGTTACGTACCCACAATTTCGAGACTCATACTTTGAGTCAAAAAATATACGACAGCGATGTATTTTGAAAAAGATTTAGAGTCTTACGGTGAGTAAAGAACGATTAAATTTCTAAGATAGTTTGATAAAGTAGATGTTGTATGCAATTGATGCGCTGTGTCGGCACATATCTGAATGGTGCCATAAATTACCTGAATTTATAGCAGGTAGTCCAAACACCTCACGTACACCATTATTTAGTACTATTTGGCAATAAATTTGCACAAAATACTTTTAAGTGTTATCTCTAGTACAAGTGAATTTGATCACGGTATAGCAATTCTTTGTGTACTACTAGTTGTAAAGCGATACACCTAAGTATTTAAATTGTAACAGTTGGGTAGAAGTTACAAATTGAGACGTTAATCCACTGCACCTTTTTCCTAGATGAATGCCGCACATACTGGATAAGTTTTTTTAAACTTGGTTTTGATTCTGCACCTACAAGACAAAATCTAAACTAAAAATTAAAATAAAAAACTCTGAAGAAGAGGTAATAAGTACCTACTTACCCACTAGGCATAAGGTCCTATTTCATTGTCATTGTTCACAAAAAAATATGTGGCAAGCTCGCCAATTCCTTTAATACTTAGTTTTATCAAACGAAAAAAAAATAATATTTGACACACAAAAAATTCGACGTACAAATCTTCAATATCAAAATATTATTTCCGAAAATGGTTTGATTATTTCATTTTATGGGTTGGAAGTGCGTGTATATGTGTGTGTGTTTATCGCCGGTTTACCTTCACCAATAATACCCATAGACTGTCTGACTCCATAAATTAAAACAATCGAATTTTTATTGTTCATTTAAAGTTACAAGTAATATCAGTAAATTTATCGGAAATGTAGAGAAGAAGAAATACGAGGCGCGCGAGATCTCGAATCCCTTCAAAATGGTTTCGTTGAACAGCTGACGGCACGAGGTAGAGTTGCCAACTTTCAAAGGTTGCCAGCGGCCAAAAAGGATATTGAAATAATGTGCCAGTTCTTGTTCTCTACGATTTGTTCTAACTTTACCCAATCAATTGTAAACCATAAGTAACCAAAGTTTATTATTAACCTTTGTGTAAAAAATTGTAACCATATGTACCATGTAAAAGATCCATAGGCGTATAAAGGAATAAAAAAACATAAAGCTAATTCTGAAAAATTGCAAGCGATTGTGTGGCACATGCGTGGAAATGCTAATATTTTATGCATGATAGTCTGTGCATTTTCATTGTTTATTTTTAATTGTTAAATGGCTTGACTACGCTAGTAGAGTGAATGTTTGTTCTTTAAACCATGGCATTTATCCAAGTATAACGTATGCACATAATATTACGCTTTAAATTAATAATCAGGTTTTGGCGAATTGATTTGATTTGGTGCATTACATTTGCTACATAATACAGAAATAAAAAAATATGGTAATTATTATAAATGGGCACGAAAACATGATTGTTTATTATGTTTCAGAAAAGAGTTGAACCAAAACACTAACGTAACGAATTAACCCAAGGGAATGAAAATGTTCGAATAACGTGGAAAATAATGAGGTATTTTATACCGATCAGTGAATTCATAAAATAGGTAATACATCTCAAATTAAATAACTAAATAAAGGCGAAAAACGTGTTTTGATGTAATTTTTTCAAACACATATCCTTATGCATGTCTCTTTTTATGCGAATTTCACATAAGCACTGCCTACCCTACCATACTCATTTTAAAATATTAAAATGTATAAACTTATTGTAAGAAGTCAATCCAAATTGAAAAATACATGCGAAGTTCCTGCTACGAATCGCAGCGAAGATATAGTGTGTCAAAAGCAGGTACTAAGTATGGCAAATGTCGCTCACGTCAGAGTATTTAATGTTTATTTGACACTATACAAAATGTTAATACGTATGCTGTTTGCGCATTGAAAAGAAAACTCGTCTGTATTAGTGTCTAATAGGCAGAACTTTTCAGAACGAATTGTGACACCCAGCAAATAAAGTATTCAGTGCCATCTGTCGGTACCCCTATTACTTAGTAATTCTTTGCTATAATAATATAATATGTTGGCTTTCTTTAAAAATATTGTCTATATTTATCCAGGCTTTCTAAATCTTCCCATAGTAAGCTCTCCTGTTTTTATTCATGTATCGGTGTTGGATTCATTTTGACAAATTTTTCGCAAACCTTGATTTTAAAGATTTGTTTTTTTATTTTTATTTTGATTAAATCAGTTAAAATAGAAACGATGTACATTGGAATAAATTTAAAGAGATTATTGTGTGTATAGTGGTGTACTGCAGGGTAAGATGTGACAGGGTGATTGAACCACCACGGAGTACACAAATACATAAAAACATGCGCTCTTTTTTAAATGATTTGCCTTTACGCATTTACGTACATATGTACTTTACATTACCGTTAAACTGTTTCAATTCTAAACTATTAATTCATTTAAGATAATTTTATAAATAGGAAACAATTAACAATAATTGCAAGAATTCCATTGTTACTTCAATGCACAGAGCAGAAAAAACGTAATAACCACGCAGGTTCACACAACAGCCATGAAAATTTCTATGAACTTATTTCGCAGGGTTACGACCCACTTCCAGTTGCAGCTTATTGTTTACCCACGTAGCTGTAAATGGATTTCATGAGACCATTAAAACTTATGCTAATGGCGGTACTATTATACATTATATCTGATGCCCATTGATTACTTGGCGATCAGTGCTACTCTGCGATGGAATGGTAGATAGTTTTGCAATTATACGTTTTTTGTTATTCCTGTGTAGTTGTGAGAATGTGTGGCATTTTCGATTTTGTGCTGCTTTTGGTGGTGTTGTTTTTTGGATGTGAAGCTTTTTGAAATTATTTTTTGGTTTTGTGACTTTTTGATTGTGTGACTTTGTGATTGGGTGACTTTTTCGTTGTGTGACTTTTTGATCGTGCGAATTTTTGGTTGTATGACTTTTTCATTGTGTGACTTTTGCGTTGACTGACTTTTGGCTTGGATGACTTTTTAGTTGTTTGACTTTTTGGTTTGTGTGGTTTTTTGGTTGTCTGGATTTTTTGGTGTGTGGTTGTTTTGTTGAGCTATTTTTTGGTTGAGTGGTTTGTGTGGTGCAGCAAGAAAGTGGCGATGCTGTGTTCAGCGGCTTAAAGAAAACAATTTCGAAGCGCTGCTATACCACGGTAGCACAAACATTGTTTTGCATGCATAAATGTGGTATATTAACGAGATGTTAGCTTTCTTAAACACATATTTGAATTAATACTAGAGTGCAAATACCTTAGAAGATTTAGAAAACTTTCAGAATAAAGAAAATCTTTTCATAATTTAGGGTTAAAACAATGAAAATAAATACTTTTTTACATTTTCAACTTTTACCGTCTTGGTGCTTGCTTCTCTTATGTTTTGTTGTTAAAGAGCTCTCTTTGCTTGGTGGATTCTGTCTGTCATTATTATTCGCTGCCAACTTAACGCAGCTGAACATGTAGAACTCTTAACTGTTGTTCTTAACCCCACAAGAGTTAAGCTCTACATAATCTTTAATTTATTTTACGTAAAGACAACATTAACAATACCTACTAATTTCGTTTATGTGTCTGCAAATCCGGTTCACTGAACTCTAGAATACGGATTTGCTTTGAATTTTATTTGAACTAATTTAGAAAAAACGATAAAGTAGTATCGCAATAACAAAATATTTTTTTATTTTCTTATCTTATCAAAATTGAAAGTATAATATCCCGTGATTTTTCACGTATCTGTACTATATAAATATACTTATTTCGGTTATGTCTGTAACTCCTGTTGAATGAACTCTTGATTTGGGTCATTTACAAAATTGGAACTGTTCGTTTGAACAAATTCAGACAATCGTTAAAGAGGGTAGGTACCTACCCAAAATATAATATTTAAATTGTCTTTTTCAAAATTGTGATTATAATATCCGATGATTTTCACGGGTTTTGCGCTAATATCATTAAAACAGACAAAATTGTTCTCCTGAACAAGCGAGACTGTTAAATCCATAATATTCTAGAATTGTTCTCCTGAATCAGCGAGATTTTGGTAATTCCATAATATTCTGGAAATGTTCTCCGGAACAAGCGAGACTATGGTAAATCCATAAAATTCTAGAATTGTTCTCTGGAACCAGCGAAAACTATGGTAATTCTAGACCTATGAGTTGTGAAATGGTATGAAATAAAAAAAGGATTAAAAAAAATTAAGATAGAGAATGATTGTGAGAACCTGGATATTAATATCCAGCCACTTAGTTACAAGCAAAGTGATTTTTCATCAGCGCGATACTATCTTATCCTCCTATGCTATTAGCAATTCAATCAATTTCACTTAACTTTCGCGATGGTTAGAAGTATGTAAATACGTAATTGTCACATTTTCCTGGAATATTAAAAATCAAATGGACATAAAATTGAATATTGTTTATGAAGGCAATTAATATTTTTGTTGTGAGACAGATTAATATAAAATCGGTTGAGTTAGACACATAAACGATGGTTCGTCATTTTTCAGTGTTTATTATTTGTTAAATAAGTGCACTTTTAATGACTGTGGGAAAGTTTATATTCCCGTACTGCAGTAAAAAACTTCTTTAATCATTGGTTTGTCAAACAATAACTTTTTACGGCAGTCGTGTAGAAAACTAAAGATCATCTACTAAAAACCAAAGTAGCACACGCAGTAAACCACTTCCATTTTATAGAACAAAAGTGGAATAGCTAGAAAAGCGAGAAAACGGTTTGCCGATCTCAATACTCGACAATAATACACCGCAAGAAGAAATCTTTCGAACAGCTGACTCTTGATACGCCGCCATATTGTTTTTAAAAGAAAACTGGCGCTCTTTTATTTTCTTTTAGTTGTCTTGCTCGCCGCTAGGGTGTCAACGTAAAAGCTTGGAAAATAATATAATTATTAGATGAATGTGTGAGAACTTTTTTTTTATTTTTTGCTGTCCAAAAAACCAAGAAACAAAATACATAACATTTTTTAACAGTTTCGTGCAGGGTATCGCTAGTATAGATATCGGGGTTACCAGTGCAAAATAAATCCCAGAAACATTTTATGACCACTAAATTCTTTTATGAATAGTGTACTTAATTAAAATAAGTGTTAAACAAATGGCAAATATATATATTTTTTTGGAGTAACTTAATGAGTAAAACCTCGAATTGTAATATTTAATTATTGAAGACAATATTAAACGATTACTAAACAAAAATTTAAAACAGAAAAATCAGAAAAAGATACGGTCACATCTAGGACTTGAACCCAAGACCCTTGCCCTGCCGGGGCACCACTCTACCAACTGAGCTAATGGGACACTATCTCCTTCGGGTCATATTTAACTGTATCATACTTCGTATAAGAACTAACAATATTGTCTTCATTTTTCTCACTGCATATTTTTATTGGCAGCTATCTTTATGGGTGATCGCAAGATTCAACCCGAACTAAATGCAATCTAGATATTGTCTTTAGATAAATATATCTTATTTTAATTTTAATGTGCGACATCTATTGACGTGAATTACATGATAAAGCCTGATAATTCAATAAAATGGGTGTATTTCAACGTGTTTTTTCATTTAGCAAAAATATATAAATATTCTCTTCTGCATGGCCAATAAGGAAAACTAACGGAAATTTATCCCAACACGTCAAATATTATCATCGGCGTTCTTACTAATATTTCAACGTGCTTGAACGTCATTATTTCAATAATAATGTTTCCCGCATTAATTTTCATAGATGATGATAAAAATCAGATTGATCAGCGATTTGACAACAAAAAAAAGCATGGCGTCCTTATTTCCTTTCCTCCACAGATAAAATCGTAATATTTAACTGTAATTTTTAAATTATAGAATAAAGTGAGTACCTACTCTTCTTTATACGTAGGTGCCGTATGTATTAACCTTTGCTGACGTTTTCAACAATTAAATGCAGAATCTAGCGCTAGCAAAGCATACCTTTTTTAGGCAGATTAATGCTCCGGAACGCAGCCAGTAAGCATGAACTTCCCTGTCTCTTATTTCAGACGTACATTATTATACCGAGTAGGTACATAAATTACAAAGTAATAGGTCCATTGTTGACTGATAATTAAGATGCTTATAATATCTTTTTTATCAACTTTCTACACACGAGTCGTCTATGTTTTAGGTTTTTCCCAATGAAAATTGGCTGCATTAATTTTGCGACGACACTGTGATCCATTTTTCTACTGTAATTATTTCTTGAATTGAACATTACCAAGATACATGTTAGTATATTATTTATTGTTTTCGTATTTTGACGAGAATCTAACCAAAAATCCCTGAATCGAATACCAATAGCTAACAGTTACGCGGTCTTGCCACTGAGAGTTCCGTTGTATATTCCCTTTCCATCGAATACGTAATTTGTGCACGGAGAAAAATTACTATTGCTAATTTATTAAGAATCTCTTCATATTATTGGTAATACGGTTAAAAACGGGATTGCAGGCCTTTAAATAATGAATTAACAGGTTTCCTGATAAATGTTTAGGACGGGTTGTTTTGGAGAATTTGAACAATTCTTCAAATTTCAACGTTCATTTTCGGGGTCTGTGAAAGTCGTATTCAAGTTCTGTTATTATATCATTATAGGCTAGTTGCTTGAAAGAAATGAAATAATAACAGAACTTGAAAAAATCTTCCACACAACTTCAAAATTAACTTTGAAAATTTAAATTTGTTAATAACACATCTGCCCTGATGATGGACACTGCAATGCTGTCCGAATCGTTGGCTAAAGAAGGAGTTAGCGCAACACGGCATAGCACCCCAAAAACAAATAAAAATATTAGTAAATTTAATTTCGAATTTGAAGGGTCTTCATTAATTAGAAAATTTGTAAATTTAATTTTGAATTTTAAGAGATTTATTTATTTATTTATTGACAGACATCGTCCAAATTAATTTGAATATTGCTACTTTATTAAATTCTTAATAAAGTAGCAATATTCATTTTTCTCCGTGTGAGAACGGAATGGGCGTTCAAACGGAGTTATCATCGGTCCGCCTAGGCAAGGGGCAGTTGAGATTATAGTGCGATATCATAAAACACATTAATATTTGAATTATTGTGAGTCACGAATTTATTAATAATAAAACTTATAGTACTTGCTGGTTACCACCTACGTACAGAATCTTTAACAGCTGTGTCGATCAAATCGAATTGCGTATGGCGTAGAACATTATTATTTATCGGGTGAAACGAATTTCCAATCTGACCGAGGCGATTATATTATAGAAAAACAGAATTAGTGACGTTACCCATATTACATGACGCCATACCGCAAGAGAAAATGAAACAAATCACGTATTTACTTATCGATTTGCGATGCAAAATGTACCTACATCATACATTAGACGCCGACATACACGCCGGTTTATGTAGTCTAGTTTCTCTTTATTGTTTTTGAGCATGTTTAACGAAGCATAATAAAAAATATAACTTATTACGTTGTTTGGTTAGGCGTCATTTTGGCAATACGTAATTCATCCAAAATGGCCTGTAAGTTAATATTTTATGCAAATATTCGACGTTGAAGATGTAGACACCCGTATTTTTTAAATATAAATATAATTTTTATATTTAAAATTGCGATCAGAACTTTTGTTTTCATAGAGGTTTACATTTTAATTATTATGAAGTTAACTTCTACATTTGAATACGAAGCTTGGTGTTTTCTCTTTCTAACACCGTTTATTACATATTTGTAATTATGATAATATTTGTATTATTTACTCTAAATAATATATGTCTTAACTCTAACATTGACATTTTTTCGGATTCACTGCCCAAATTCAAACGTGGCATCATGTCAATAATTTAAACTATTCTATGCGCATACATACAGATATAGACACACACAAACACTCACACATTCATTACACACGTCACACACACACACCTATAAACTACACAAGTCACCTGGTAATTAAGGAATAAACATACCACTTAGCAGACATTACAAGGAAACATATCATAGGTACACAACATAAAGTGTCTTATTCCTGTATATTGTTTCAACTCTGTAAATCATGTACTGTTTGTTTCTATAATATAATATAAATAAATAAATGACCGTAAGGGAGACAATATTGAAATTTCTATTAGACCAAATGGGCTGTTCTGAAAAACGAACAAATTGACACAACGGGTAATAGCAGTTTGTTCCAAAAACTGAACAAATTAGCCTGAGGAGTGAATTTAATTAATGCATCGCTTAATGTTGTGATGATGGAATCACTGTTGCCAATTACCTTTACAATGTATCATGCACCTCTAATCAATAATCCAAAGAAGTGTGTCAGCCATATGCTGCGGCAAAATCGCGACTCATCGAATTCATCAGACCCGATGATGACAAGCGAAAAAGACAAAGAGCAGTTTAGTGGAGTTAGAGAGATAATGATTTTACTTTCATATTCTATTTCTACTCTCACTCTCCTTAGCTTTTTCTAAGCCTTTTAACCTTTTCTTCTTTATTTATTCATCTCGATGGTCGTAACCGAGGTGGGCACTTTCAATTTCATTAGTAACTTTCAATGTTGATGGTATTTTTGTAATTTTGTTATTAGAGATAGGTATGGGTCATGATTTTTTTATCATTTATATAGTGTGGCGTTTTGTAATTCAATCATCCAAGGATCATGCATAGCTGTATTGTATTAAAGTCTTTATTAAAACGTGTTTTTTAAAGCATTTTGTCGGTTTTTAGAAGCAGACCCTTCAAGGGTCAGTTCTTTCGCAAAACTTGAACAATTCACCAACTATAAAAGTTAATATTCAAGTTCAGATATTATTGAAATAACTGGCAACAGAACTTTCACAAAACTTTAATATTGACATAGATCTAGAACTAGATCTGAATAGGCAGGTATCTCTTTCCACTCCACACTTCTTCAGACGCTTAGTATAACCCAATTAGAAATAGATAGTCCCACTGGCTCCGAAGATTTGGGAGCAGTTGAGACATTAGATCAGGACATTCCAAGAACGTAAATACAACACTTGTTCTGCCGCAAATTCGAAAAAAAACCTACATACAAAGTACAAGAAGCCTCAACCAGAGTTGGTGGCCTGAGGATAAGTAGCCTTTAGCTAAAACTGTCCATCACGCATAGTTAAGTCAAGTATGACGGTGCCATGGGGCACCCATTAAAGTGAATTCTTTCCGTGACTCGATCCAACGTTGGCAATCACGTAAGAAGCTACTTGAAAATCGCTGGTGGCCCCAGTCACTAGTCACCAGTCAAATAGACCCAATGCAATTTGTTCAAAAATAAACAAAATAATATTAACTTAATAGGTTCAGTGTGGGTACATACTCAAGATGGCCGTACAACTCTTTTAAAACTGAAGCCTCCATCATCACGTCAATCCACTTATTTTATTTCATTTATTCATTAATTACTATATATGTTCTTTGTCCTCCTCGCTAGGAGATCATGTGCTGGAGAGTATTTCTATCGACTTCTATATTTCAACTAGTCAATAGTTCTATAGTTAAAATGGTTTGGGTGGTCAGTAACTATGTTTTTTTAACTATCCCGCAGCTAGGGGAGTAAGCTGAGCTAAGTAGGGGAGTAGGTAGTACCCAAAATTACTATCCTACTTATATTACCGGACCGGTCAGTGGTTGAGTGGGCATAGCGCTTGGGTCTCACCCGAGCGTCGCGTGTTCGATTCCTCGGCTGGCTAAGTCCTCCATCACAACACAAGCAACATTTTCGGCTTTCTGTGGTGGTAGTAAGAGATTTTCAAACATTGTTGGGTTATTCGTAACCTGGGAATGTTTGTCTTTCTTTTTAAAAAAAAAAATAGCTTAAATACTTGACATATCATTTTAGTATTTTACGCATTTCTTCGCACATACCATTAGTTAGTAAGTTACCATTAATAATTGATAGAATAATTGGGATTTCTATAGTTCAAAAGCCTATAAGAAAAATGTATGGGGTCGTCGGAAGACCCACTTGGTTACAGACGTTTTGTTTGGTATCTTGGCCTGTCAAGAGTTAAAAGACTATTTACCACATATTTTTCGCATAATTCCTTAGGCCTGGATTTGCTGAATTTAATGTAGTTATTATATGATTTAATTTGTTTGATGCTATGAGAGATGGAATGACCTACGACGATTACATTCTGAAAACCAACATAAACATATTATTTAAACATTAAAATGTAATGTAGAATCTCTTCAAACCATTGATGTATTATTTAGTCTATGCTTCAAACCATTTATTTTAAAACCCTTGACTCTGTGCAAAAACGGGCGGTCCGTTTGATAGATTCCTCAATCTTAACAAACGGACTGCAATCTTTAGAGCACAGGCGTCAGGTAGGTATGCTGTCCTTGTTCTATCGGTATTACAATGGAAGATGCTCTGAGGAACTAGCGTCATTGATCCCTTCGGCACCGGTGCGTAGTCGGGATACACGCCAAACGCGCGCCCAACATTTGTACACGGTTGACATTTGTCACATGAGAACGGGTCGCTTCTATGATTCGTTCTTGAGTTCAACAGCTCGGCTGTGGAACTAGCTGCCGGCCTCTGTGTTTCCTCCCTCCTACAACATGGGACTCTTCAAGACCCATGTTCACTCCTTCCTCTCCACAAAAAGACCCTCTACACAGCATCCCCAAAGATGACATAGGCCCTGAGGGAAATTATTTTCTTCAGGGCCTCCTGTGTGGAGTTAATATAAAAAAAAAATTTACACTTCTCATGTTTAACGTCGGCGATATTTTCTTTTTATGTGAAAGCCATTGTTTTTTATGTTAGTGAGTTTCATTGCCTATTACACCCAGGGGAATGTTATAAGGCCAAAGGGAATGAGGCAGGTGCAGAACCATTCAGAAAAATTATGGATATGTGGTGTTTGGTAGAATTTGGGAGGGTGGACTATTATTAACTTCGATGTGTTTTCTTCGTATATGTGAATAAAACCATTTAAATTGAATAAAATTTCTTACTAAAATCTCTGAGCCTAAAACGAAAGAATATTTTGGTATGTTATGTGACTGAAGGTAGTGGGCAAGGGAAGACGATGGAGAAGAAGTAAATGGAGAAGCATCTGACTAGTAAGATCTGGTCACTAAACACTATAAAAAGTATAATTTTAAATAACGATTTAGATTCTGAACGGTGGTCTTTCACCAGGGCATTTCAGAAAGTATCAACCACTTACATCACCACTATACCCGCATCGCATTATTAATCGCATTATTTCCTTACTTTTACTGATTTAGAGGTTATACTAAGAAGTATCTTGATGTACGGCTGCGAAACATGGTGCCTATACGAAAGAGATAAACGGAGACTAGAGGCTTTTGAGATGTGGTCCTATAGAAGACTGTTAGGAATTTCCTGGAGAGACCATGTTACAAATGAGGAGGTTCTCCAAAGAATTCGAAGGAGGAAGGCACCTGCTCAGGACCTTGTCCGAAAGGCGTGCAAGATGGATCGGCCATGTTATACGACAAGAAGGCCTCTTGCATGTCATAATGGAGGGTATGACCGAGGGGACCAACTCTAGGAGACGCCCACGCCGAGAGTACCTGGAGGACCTGCTGGTGGACGTGCGCTGCTCATCATATGCAGAAGTCAAAAGAGCCGCACAAGACAGGGAAGAATGGAAGAGGAGATTAGATAAAATTGCTGCAAACCAATCCCAGGATTGAAACCAGAGAGAGAGACTAAGAAGTTATCAGTAATCCTATCAGTAATCCTAGGAGCTTAACCTAAAACTCACATTTTCAGACAGTCAAATCCATGGAAGTCAGAAACCCTTTTCCTTCAAACTTCGCGAAACTGTAAACACATAAATGTGTAGAATTCGTAAACATCTAAGACCTTGTAAGGCTATTATATTTATTTAATAAAAATTCTCTAGTTCTAAAGCGTCCTAAATTCTCCAGTATAAATATCAACTCTACTTGTGCCACTAATCTTCTGATAAATTTAATATCAATAGGAGGGTAAAATAGTAAATAAAAAATCGTGTAATGTCCAGTGTTTTAAAATTTAGTCTCCACTGTGTGCAAAGTCGTATCCTCTTAAAGCTTAAATTTTCTAATAAAAAAGTGTTTATCTGAAGTGACCTGTCTCAGGCGAGCATGTTTTCTGTATCTGTTTGTAAAGAATAAAATGAGGTAATTAGAAATCATAATTAGTTGTACAGCGCCCCTTAGTCATGAATTAGTTAAATGTTAAAGCAGTTGAAAAATACATTCAAAATACTAAATCAGTTGAAAAATACATTCAAAATACTAAAGCAGTTGAAAAATGCATTCAAAATACTAAAGCAGTTGAAAAATGCATTCAAAATACTAAAGCGTTTGAAAAATGCATCCAAAATACTAAAGCACTTGAAAAATGCATTCAAAATACTAAATCAGTTGAAAAATGCATTCAAAATACTAAAGCAGTTGAAAAATGCATTCAAAATACTAAAGCGTTTGAAAAATGCATCCAAAATACTAAATCAGTTGAAAAATGCAGTCAAAATGGACACACATTAAAAAAAAGAATAAAAATAAACACTTTCCTAATGTAAAAAGGATTTCACACCTTCAAGTGGCTCGCCAGAAAAATTATCTTGTTTGTCTTCTTTGGAGTAGCCTATACGATAATATTCCTAATTAGGAGCGACCAAAAAGCTACTAATAAGATTTAATAATTGCACTGTCATTTCTAGTTTAAAACACGTCAACTTAATCAACCTGTCGTATTATCATTTTGATCACTTTTACTTTTAATGCTGTAAGAGTCAGCGCGTTGTTTGATTGAAATTGCATAATTAATCTGGCATTAAACAGATCTAAAGAGATTGCATTGTGATGTGAGAAGCGACTGTTAAATATAAAATAATAAATAAATAACTTTATAACTGAACAAAGGTTTTTTCTTAGCTTTGTATCAGCGTTAGTTTAAATAATTCGTTAGATTGCATCGAAGATTCAACATGCTAATTTGAAGAAAGTTTTTCTTTCAATATTTTGCATTGATAAGATAGATTTTCTTCGATTTTTATCTGTAGAGAAAGTTGGGATATTAATATTAACCCAACAAATTAATCTGGAAAATTGGTGGAAAAGTTGGAACACACCACTGGTAGAAAGACAGATATTTTACGGTTGTTACAACAATTTAGTAAGATTTTCATAATTTCTTCCATTTCCAAGGATGTTTTAAGTCATGGAACGGTGAAGTTATTGAAATACTTAAGTCGGGTCCATAGTTGAGTAGGAATTTTAGAATAGGGTGTAAAAATGTGAATAAGGTAAGATAATTAGATTATTTGGACACGTGTACCGAGAAATGAGTCCGGTGAGGTGTAAATAGATGGAAGAAAAAGTCGGGGACTACAGAGGAAGTCATGGTTTGATCAAGTGAATCATTTGACCAAGTGAATCATTTGATCAAGTAAATCATTTGATCAAGTGAAATATTTGATCAAGTGAATCATTTGATCAACTGAAATATTTGACCATGTGAATCATTTGATCAAGTGAATCATTTGATCAAGTAAATCATTTGATCAAGTGAATCATTTGATCAAGTGAATCATTTGATCAAGTGAATCATTTGACCAAGTGAAGAGGATGTACTGTACGATGAATTAATGTGAAAAAGCAAGGAGTGATGTCCCTTTCTGTTTCATTTTCTCCGTCTAAGAAATGGTTAGTTAATTATTTATTTACTTGGTGATCATTCCGAACGAATTCGTTTTCGTGCATAATATTTTACCATAATAATAAATTATACAGTTTCTCATAATTTTTTGCGATGTCTACCGTTTGCGAATTAAAAAGTAGTGACAGGTGTGCGAAAAAATTGTATGGGAGAGAATGGCGCTTAATAACCAAGTGAACGGTTTGAACTCGCTAAATGCGAACAAAAAATCACGAGTGGTTAGTTGATAGGTTTTTTCCGAACAATTTTAACGCCACGATGGACAAAGTTGGTTTGCTGGTGTTTTGTTGACAAGTGGAAATGGTTTAATTTGTAAAATATACTTAAAGTCTACACCGAACACGTTAAGTCTGGTTAGAAGTTTATTATACCATATTTAGGTGCTACCACAGACATAGGAATTAATAGACGCGAAGATAATGGCGAGGGGTAAAATCAACTGTTGAAGAACGAAGGGAGTAAGGCTGACTGTGATTCGTCAATAAATCAATCTGACAGTAAATAGGCATCTCGCATTATAATATCACCATTTACTTCTTAAAAGTAAAACCTGCTTTTGAATGAATAGACATTTTTACATGGGAGCGCAAATTACTCGCCACGTTATGAACAAATTTGCGAATTCCAAATTCAGCAAAAAAATTCGGTTCTATTTTCAGAGTCGAATATTTCGTTTAAGTATTTAGTTAAGACACTTTTATAAATGTTCATAATTTACTTCCCAGCAACCAACCAGCTTTGTCTTTCGCGTCCAGACGTTTCTCGATGTGATTGTATATGTTTCTAAAACTGATCTATATTATACGATGTGAATATGCTTAAAATAAAGTAAAATAATGCTTTTATATGGAATGTAATACGACAGTTGGGTTTATTCTCTTTTTCACATCTATTTTTACAAGTTTTCATAGTAAAGTCAACATTTTGCCGTGTTATTTCGTAAAATGAACCGATGATGCCTCGACCATAGTTCGCACAAGAATGATGACGTCACGTTTTCTAAATTCACTTGAGGCCATACGCGAGCACAGCCGGCTCCAATGGAACCGGTATGGGGAGTGGGGAATAATACGTTTTTAATCACTTAGGGCAGGTCTACTAATATTCATATGTCTATGGGTGCTACGATAGAAGAAAAATCATCTTTTTAAGGTCTCTCAAACTCAGAACCACTGCGCCCATACGTTACAAGCAAATGCAATTGTTGACTGTAAATGCAATACGCCATATCATATAAATTAAGATGTTGACTGGCCTTGCAGCAGTAATTTTAATCTCTTGGCCGTTATTATTTGATCGCAAGCCGCCGATGCAATAGATTTCTATTGAAATACAAAACAAAAATTCTTTTACACAATTACCAATCAGTAATTATTTTTAAATACTGGAGAACGGACGATTAATATATCTTTGCAGATGTAAAACAACACATCATTGAGTTTCCTTCAACCCTCTTCGACCAGTTAATCAAAAAACACAAAATTCTCCAGTTTCTTTTTATTCTATTAATGTGTTAGGACGGGTTGTTTCAGAGAATTTGAACAATCCTTCAAATTTAAAACTCAATTTTCAAGTTCTGTGAAAGTTTTTTTCAAGTTCTGTTACTATTAAGTTGAAATTTGATGAATTGTTTCTTTGAAACAAACCATCCTCAATGTTTTTGGATTTTTAAAGTTATGTATCATCGATTTTTTAAAAGAATATGCTACAGTAAATGAAAGATATAAAAACATAAATTTGTTAACATAAACGGTATAAATATATTTTTTTAAATAATAAAAAGGAAAACACTTTGTTAAAAGTCACTTTATTGAAATTTTTAAAGTCTACCGGTTTCGGTACCTCCGTACCATCACCAGGACTGTTATAAAAATACTAACAAAAACAGAATAATACACACATATATATAAACAAATAGTTGAGAGAGAAGGAGATAGAAAAACAGAGAGAGACAGTATCAGTTGCGGGAGGGAAGTGGGGGTGGGGAGTTAGGGATAACAGGAAACATATTTATTATAGGGCTGAATGTTAAATTTAATATATTTTTTTAATATAAACGGTATAAATATACTATTCACGATGATAACGTGTCACAGTATACAGGCATAATCAAACACTAGTAACAATTTAATACAAACATAATAATTAACTGTGGCATTTGATCATAAAATGACGACAGAAAGTTTAAAATTGATATAAACTCTAGAAGCAGATACAATTACATATAACATGTTATAATAAATAACTCAAATATGAGTAGACTTGGGTTTAATTAATAATGTTTTAGAAGATATGATAGTAAAGCCTTTTTGTACCTAGCTTCTGAGCAGTTAAACAGATCCGCTACATCTGCGTACCTATTACTAACTTCATGTAATCTAGGTACAAGCAAGTGTTTGAAATGCTCAGTCCTGGAATTGTTACATTTAAATAGGATTTTAGAACGAGTAGCTCTTATAAGTATATGATATTCAATGAGGTTTTAAATCAAGGCTGTATACACTTCTTCGGAAGGGGTTTGGGTGGGGGTGATTCTACATGGTTTTAGAAAAATAATCACCTTTACCCCCAGATACCTAGAAAAATAATAATATTTTCACTGTTATCATAGGGTTGATTGAAGCGGGTTAGTTAGACGTGATGATTAGATGGCACTGATTAATTTAATCGTCAGCATTTAACGTGCACATGGGAACTTACCTGCGTTTCTTGAGGACAAGTTGAACAGCCTGTCGGAGTTCAATTACTCGTAAACGCTGTCCACTTATAGTTATTATTTCCACGGTAATTAGTACCTAAATGCAGCAAGTATTGCAATAGATAATTGTTACGTTTTCACAGACTTCATCTCAAGGTTGTATTTATTCACGGATTTTCTTATTTTTAAATGTTAACTAAATGAAAAATAGTTAAATGAAAGTTTCTTACAGTGCTAACTTTCTTACGGGCTAGCTTAGGATAGGCTAGATAAGTGTGTACCCCTTCGGGGATGGTTTAATTATATGGTATTATTTATTACGTGGGAAGCGAATCGAGTGACTGCGTGAGGAGATGCTGGGCATGCTATGCAAGGGGGCCGCCGAAGTAATGCAGGACAGAGACGCCTGGAAGCTGTTTGTCAAGATGAAGGATCCCCGATTCGAATAGTACAAGGGAAAGAAGTTGAGAGTATTTTTGTTTTGAATATGTCCATTACTTTTAGTGATTTATTTTTGGGATATTATGCCGTGTTGCGCTACCTCCTTCTTTAGCCTAAGTTTCGGACAGCATTGCAGTGTCCATCATCTGCCTTAGAAGAGGTAGCGTAACACGGCATAGTACCCCTAAAATAAATCAACACAATATTTTGGCCGTGAAAATCTCCAATCATTAACACCAGCTACCTGTTTTGATTTATGCAATAAAAAAACAAAGCCAAAAAGTGTTTTATTTTTCTATGAGAAGTTCAGGCACAAAAATTTAAATGTTTTTCGATAATTTAAAAAAAAACTTAATTTGCCATATCATACAATAAAACTACAACCGAAAAGGGAAATTCTCTCGAAAAAGGGAGATTTTTTCGAAGTATTTAATTTAATCATCTAAAATATTTCTAAGCGATCAAATTTTTAAACCAAAAACACATGATTTTTCATTACTTTAAGTGAATGCCTGGTCTTTTCAAAACCAATTATATCTATATAACAGTATAATTTAAAAAAGGGTTTAACTCATATGCTTATTTTATGTTAAGAGTTTCAATTCTGTAATAAAATACATGTCAGTAATTAGCAATTATATTTATGTAAGATAATTTGTAGTTCCGACTCGATTCTAACCTATTTCTTAAACATCTACAAAAACACCAATGGAAAGAGAACTGCTTATTAAGTTTTCATGTAACTTTGAATTTACGCGCGGCTAATTAAAACTCTCCACTTCCACGGAAGTGGGTATAAAAGTTATAATTGCTCTGTAGAGACAATGCAGTGCACGACTTTAATGTAGCATTTTAAAACAACAATGAATTATCGAAACACGTTGCGTGACGCTCGTTTTCAGATAATAATTATACAACCTCGGGCTGCTGAATTTGATACAATAAATACGTAACTACGGAACTTTGAACTGAATATTTAAATATTTTTTAAATATAAAATATTTCACCAACAAATGTAGATATAATATGTCTCGACGCCATCTAGCGGAACATTTAGCACTAACAAAGCCTTTCATACAAAAATTAAGTTGGTTGTTTACAGGTGAAAAAATATAGTAAGCAGTAATTGTTGATTTAATTACTACTACATATTGAATTATTTGGCGGGTTGGAAATAAGCCGACGCAGCTCAGTGGTCCAGAGCACCTGACCGGACATCAGAAGTTGTGGGTTCAATTCCCGTCAGCGGCATTTATTTTTACTCGGGAGATATTTTCAATTTGTATTGATATTTCAGGCGACTAATTTTATTGCTTATAATAATATGAATATTAAAGAAAACATTACAGAGTTACTTCAAACATTTGATAAAGTCAAACAACTTAGAAATTACAAGACATAAATTTGACAAAACATTTAAAAAAAACTATCATTTAAAATTTAAAAGATATATTACTAATAATTTTCGTGCCTAAGTCATACCTACCCGGAGACCATGCGAGATGAACGATAAACAATTAACTATTCTTCAAATATAACGTCATTAAATATGGTTTGTTTCATAGAATTTGAAAAATTCATCATATTTCAACGTTCATTTTCGGGTTCTGTGAAAGTCCTATTCAAGTTCTGGTATTATGTAATTACGAGTCAGTTACATGACAGAACTCAAGTTAAAACAGGACTTGAAAAACACTTTTACAGAACTTGAAAATTAACTTTGAAGAATCTCTGAAAAAACCCGTCCTTAGTTAATAAATTGGTTCAGTTTGAAGAATATATTGCAAAGATTCGAATTCTATTGTTGCTCCATGTTTTCGTTAGTGAAAAAAATCACATTAACCTCTCGCTTTGATATTGTAATTGAAAGTGTGTCTGTGAAAAATTAAATATGCGTTTAATTTACAGGCTAATATTTCATAACTTATATTAACCATGGAATGCGTGTGAATTTCTTGTTGAGGTAAGCGCAAATTTTCCGGAAAGGATTAGGGTTCGTGACCGGAGAATTGAGTTACAAAATCAGTCTGGGCTTGCGTATTGTTGTAGTGTTGCACTTTCATCGCTCTGTAATAATAATGGGTCAGTATATGCACAAAAGCCATGTAGTTACCGATAAATGCAATAATAATTGGTAGAGATAATGGCAGACATAACTGAATGCAGAGAATTGATGTAGCATGAAGCAACAAAAGTCTGCCAAAGAAATTAATATAGACGCTTGAGGAAAAACGTCAAATGAAAAAAACTTTTGAGGATTTTTTGAGACACAGTCCCATCCTCGTTCACATCAAAATCACTCTTTTGAAAAGTGATGAAATTTTAACTAGGTTAACTAGGTTAGGTTAGGTTAGGTTTGAGGATAGTTTTTTCATCGTTTTTAATGACCTGGAATCATGGAACAAATGTGGAATTTTGACAATCTTGTGATTGATGAGGAAGAGAGAAAATGTGAAAGACATGTCGAGAAGAACTTTTCGGATTTGGTTATTCAACACTAATGCATAATTCTACAGTAAGCAAGGTCTTTTTACAGGATGTTTATTTTTATCCTGGTTACTCTCCAATCTCTCCGTCTGGGAGAATGTTTTATATATTTATTTATTGCCTTGAGAGATTTCAAATGTGTACATTATTGTAGGTAAGTTGTACAAAAAGTATAATAATAAGGGCATGATAAATAAACTAACCAATTGAGTACAAAATATGTAAATAAGAACCAAACAAGTATGTTGCTTTATTATTATAGAAAATTGTACAAATTAGTTTAATAAGTGTGTATAGTAACAAGAGTACAAAATAATTAAGTCAGGTACTATGAAAGTAGTTACAGAGCATTGTATAAGTTTTTTTGTTTATTATTATTAGTGTTCTGTAAAGCATGTTTGTAATTAGCAAACTTTTATTCCCAGATGTTAAAAGAATGTAAAAAAAATATTTCTATTTCATTCCATTAGTCACTTTAAGCATAAAATTGGTGATGCCATAGTCCCACAATCTCTAGGAAGAGAGAAACACACAAATCTACAACTGTTCATATTGAAAACGAAACTATTCAGACAAGTTTGTAACTTGTTATTCAAAAATGAATGTGACAACTTATACAATAAGAAGTATAAGTACATGATGTGCATGATATTAACAGTTATAGCTTTATATATACTTCTACTTTCATCTCTCATAACAAGACAGATTTCATTTTCATCCAATTGTGTGTAATTTAAAATCTCGCCTAGACACTTAATAACACGTATTCGACTTGGTTAAACGTAAATGCGTAAGTGTACACACTTAATAAGTGTTATTTCATTTCTGGGCGCAAGTGATAACCGCAAGAACAAACGTAATAAATAAACTAAATACTAATGTAACGTATATTAGAACTGAACTGTGGAAGTACATAAAAAAATAGTGTTAAAAAATAAGTTTAACTAAAAGGTAAGATTGCATGCAAGAATACCAGCACGTCAATAACGAATTAGATAGTTACGTAAATTATCAGGTAATTACTTCAGTTTGAAAACTGATTTCTAAGTTAATAGGTACTCTTAGGTAAATTATTTATTTATTCTTTGTTGTTGTTTTGGATGCAGATGTTGAAATATAATCGTGATCGCTTTAGGCTGGGCCATGACTATCCTTCTAAGTGCCCTCGTACGGTGACCGGATAATTCATCACATCTTTAAAAAGTTATATAAAGTCATGGAAAGTGATGAAACAAAAACTTTATTAACTGGGTTAAGTAGGTTAGGTTAGGTTAAAAAAGTTTTTTTTCACCGTTTCTAATGACTTTATATCACTTTTTAAAAGTGTGTTGAATTGTCACTGTGTTGAGTTATCATGGAACCCCTTCGTACACACACAAACATATACATATTTATTTTATTAATACATGATTTATAGGGTACATATAGTTTTTGTGATATTTCACCCTCCATGCTAGGGATGGCCCTGTGTTATGGCGGGTGAATTTTACAGTTTGTACAGAATCTATACATTACTATAATATGAAAAAGAAAATTTATGTAAAGCTAGTTTGGGTTGCAAGAAGAGAATGGATAAGTTAGAGAATTATAAGAAGATGAAAAATTTGAGAAATAAAATAAAATTTATATATTTTAACATTGTTAAATAGTTAATCGTAACGATCTTTCTCCGAAATGGTAGACAAATAAGTCGGACAGCCAAACAACTGCATGTAGTTTTAGATCTATCTTGATTCTTTTATATTCATGCATTATCTTATACAAACTCTGTTACGCCGACTCTTGGCATGACGCGACCCAAGTATCCCTGACTTTTTCTTCCATTTGTATTTAATATAGGGAAGTTTTTGTGGGATTCATTACCGGGGTTCAGAGGAAAGGCAACCCGTCGTAATTTTCCATACTTTTAAAAAGGTGATCGGATATCGCATAAAAATGACAATTCAACACACCTAACAAAGTGATATAAAGTCTTGAAAAGTGATGAAACAAAAACTAGGTTAAATAGTTACCTGTATAACCTATATTATTACATAGGTAACTATTTAACCCAGCTTTTGTTTCATCACTTTTCATGACTCTATATCACTTTTTAAAGGTGTGTTGAATTGTCATTTTGATGAGATATCATGGAACCGTCGATAAGCATAAGTTTTTGGATAGTGTCGTTCGTTATGCAAAATAACTGGCTTATTAATGAATTGGGGTGCACTAACTAAGCTCTTAGAACAGAAATAAATCGTATACACTATCCATAAATTTAAAAAAAAGTTGTTGAGTATGACTAATGACCTCATGAAATAATTAACTTAATTTTCAGAGTAAAACAAGTACATGCGGGTAGTCAATGTATATTAAAGTTAATATTTTAATTTGAAATTGTCAATTTAATAGTATTTTTAAATTTTAAGTAGCCGTGTGACGTTTATGAATGTCAAAGAGATATGCGCCCGTGTTGCCAGAATATCCTGATTTATTGCTTTATCAATATCGGTCTGGGTATCAACAGCGCGACCGTGCTCGGTAAATCGGTATAAAATCATCGGTAGCTACACCCATCGATCCGATATTGTAAAGTTATCGATTTCACACTTAATATTAGAATAATTTGTTATAGTGTTCTGTGAAGTAAAAGCAGTTAACGCACGCTGGGAGATAATACAAACCTAGACGATACTAATTTGGTATCAAGCATGCGTATTAGTTGAAATAATTGTGTGAATCAAGCAAGCTTTATTGTAAATCAGAACAAAACGTATAAAATCGCATTTAAATTTAAATTATTTTGTAATTGTATTTGAATCAGATGGGCTCTCACCCAGTTCACAGCTCTAAATAAATTAATCATTCAGGAATATATTATTTCAACATTATAATATATTTTTTACACGGGTACATTCTGGTTTCGCCAGAATTTCGATTTTTTCTCATCGTATATGATACTATGATACATATCATTAAGTGGTATTGACTTTTTTTTTCTTCTTTAGAGTCAAATGGATATTTCAAAGCGCCACAGCTCACGATTGCTTTGATCTGAAAATTAAAATAATATTTAAACTGTGCAAGAAAAAAGTCCAGACTGAAAAAAATTGTCAAAATTTCGTGACGCCAGAGCTCACCGTTGAAGAGAATTTCTGCTTCGTGGGTTAAATTCTTTTAACTGACTTTTCATTAAATTTTGTTAATATAGATACGCCCTTGAGGTAATTTTGCACAAAAATGGCGCTATACAAATCATCCAAATATTATTATTATTACTACGCGGGTTATTATTTAATTATTTCAAGCGCACTTTTTTATTAAGTAAAAAAATTTTAAATCTCAAATAGCAATGATGGTTTTTAACATTAAGTACATTATTTATATAATGATTCATCTAATGTACCTACTAAAAGAGTTTAGTTGTTTTAAGGAAATATAATTAATTAAAACAATTTAAATTTATCATCAATTATTTTTGTTAATTTATTTATTTTAAAATATTTCAGAGGGGTTATTTATTTTTTTTTTAATTTTTTTTTATTAAATTTAATAAAATTACATTTAATACAATATAAGATATGGGTAGTCCCACAAAGCTGTGACAATCAGCTTGTCTGTAGGTTCTACCATTTAATGTTATAACATAATACACATTAGCTTAAGTTTAAATATTAATACCAAATATAATGTTTAGGATAGACAAACGTTTTGTTCATTTATTAACCACTTTTTTGTCAGTTTAGGGCAAGGTTTATCATTATTTTTCAAGTTAAAGTTTTCGTTAAATTTGTTATAAATCACAGGTATCAAATAGTCAAGTGTTCTGCTACCATACTTATTTGATATTAGTGGAATTTTTAGGCCTTTTTTTTCAGTAAATCTTGTTTTGTGACTATGCACCAATGGCTTTTTGTACGCATTTTCTCCCGAAATAAATAAATAAATTAATAAATAATTAAATAAATAAATTAAATATATCTATTCCCTCACAAACATTATTATTTGTCGTTTAATTCATAAATTTTTTTTAAATTTAAATTTAAATTAATCATAATTTTTATAATTCGAATATTAAATTATTATTAATTATTTTAATTAATTAATTATTGATGTTTTATTAATTAATTATAGTTACAATTAATTAAATATTATTCAATGTATTTATCATTTTTCAATTATTATTTAAACTATTAATTAGGTTCTGGTAAAACTTCAAAAAGTGCTTTATATTGACTGATTAATTATTATAGATTTACAACGAAATATAAAATTATCATTTATTTAGTTTGATAATAATACAAATTACAAAATAAGACAAGACAGAATAAGTCCGGATGGCCGAGCGGTCTAAGGCGCTGCGTTCAGGTCGCAGTCCACTTAGGTGGGCGTGGGTTCGAATCCCACTTCTGACAAAATATCTTTTTTATTTTTTAATTTCTTAACTATTTTATAAAATCAATACACTGGGCCGTTCAACTCTGAAAACATATACATTAAAATTTAAAATGGGTTTTTCTTCAATACCCCCCATGATATACATGATTTTTTTTTAAATAAAAAGTTCTTTTCTCCAGTACCCCTAATTCAATACCCCCAATTTACATTTTCCCTCCGTTTAGGTTTTTTTTTCAGTCCCTTAAAAAACGTAAAATAGGGGTTTTACTGCACTATTAAAAGTAGTCAAATAAATTATTTATAGTTGGAAGAAAACACTTCTAAATTTGTAAGCAATAAAGATTAATTTACACAGGTATGTATAATATTTTATGTTCGAAGATAGATGATTGCAGATTAGTATAGCATAAATATTATGTTTATAAAATATATCAAAAGAAATGTTCTATAAATAATGATAACCACGCAGTAATTTGTGTTTTATAAAAAGAGCTGTCACATTTCTGTTACGCATTCATATTTTACTTACGTCGGTAAAATTTATCGTTTTTCTTCATATCGCCACGGGGAAAGTTTGTACGCACGTTTCTTCTTGTATTTTGCATAGCTCTTTATGCCTACCTACTATTCACGTTTTTTTCTTATTTTTTATTTCACTAATCAGTCATGTGCGTCAACATACAACGTCGAATGTACAAACGTCAAATGTATAACGTGTAACCACAAACGTACAGCGTCAACGTTCAATTACTGTCTTGTTTCAAACGTATGGCATTGCCAAGAATGTGTTGAATTGCACTACCCCTGCATACAATCCGAAATAAACTATTATTATTATTAAAACACACATTTACAAACGTTTAGCTTTCAACACACATTAGCATCTATATTTGCAGCTCAAACGAGATAAATTAAAACGAATAACCTGAGATATACGTCAAGCCCAAAGCAGAGTACCTATTGAAAATTCAAACTCAAACAAATAGCAACGTTAGGAACAAAGGAAAATTATGAACCTTAAAGCCAATCGTCAATAATTTTACTAGTCTAATTTATATCATCAAATATACCAAAAATGTATATTTTAAATCGTCAAAGGAAAAGTGTACAACATGACAAGTACAATACCAAATTTATACTATTATGGCTACTAGGATGGATCGCTGGCTTACCTTCATCGATCTGTGCCGATAGTTGATCTGACTCTAAATTATAAATCAAAACTCCGATTGAAATAAATTGAACTTTATTGTTCATTTAAATTTACACACGAATCAATCGTAAATTTATCAGAAGGATTAGGGAATAAGAACGCACTGTCAAAGAAGGGAGAAAGAACCAGTATAATATTAAAATGATCCGATAAATATTGCCCTCGGCAAAAAGGAATATTCCACCTAAATTATTGTAACTTCTTATTCCACTATTTGTGTGTATAATGTCGGAAGACGTTCAGTACATTGTCGAGTCGCAAGTCAGCTTTCTGCCGCATCCATGATTTCTTAAGTCGTTAGTGTGCGAAAACCTTAGTTGCTTCATAAATTAACAACTGGCGTTGTAATTTACAAGAATTAAACAAAAATTCAATAACTTTATTCAATTCATTCATCAAGGCAATGAATGCTTCACTCCCACGCCGTCATGAGGTGAACTTCTTTCGTATACTGTTATCTTATCCGATCTTCCGCTGAACAATTATTATTATCGTAATCTCAGGAAGATGCTTTCTTTTTCGATTGTTTGTATAATCGTGGATAATTTAGTTTTTACAGCGACTTAGCAAAACATTTTTATGCAGATGGGATAGTAACTTTATAACGATTTCATATGATTTTCTCATGTAAGACAATACACAGAATTATAACTTGTTAAATTAACGATTTTGTGTTTTTAAACGACATATTTTTATTCACATCACCTTTTGTTCCAGGTAGCTAAAGGACTATACAAATAATTTATCAATTACAACCTCACTATTAAACCAGTTGTAATTTTTATACAGTTGATAAATAATCTTACTAATAGGAACTGATATAAAATAGCTCAAGAAAACAAGAATTTTCTGTGCAAATAGGGTTGTTTATCTTTCGTATAAACTTGAAGTTTCTCAAAGAATTTAGAAATATTTGCATAGGTATTTTAAATGTGTTATATAATATTTCTTATTTTTTAAGATGTTGTACAAACAAACAAGTTTTTAGAAAGTTGATAAAATACCTTCAAGATTTTTGTATTTGAAATGTACTTAAATATTTATAAATTGGAAAATTTTAATTCAAAAATGAAGAAAGTTGAAAAAAAAACATTAATGTTTTTACTGAAAACGTCGAAAAATTGTTGATAGATTGAAATTTAGAAAACACACATCGGTTTTTTTATCTAAAATTTTTGTCTTGTTTTTACAAAAAAAATGATTTTATTAATTATTGAAATCAACGTTGATTTCTTGGAATTATATTTACCTACAAATTCATAAGGCATTCGTGTTACTAAAAACACAACTGTAATGGAATTATTATAAAATTCACGCAGTAACCGTCAATTAAATAATTTAAGGAAAAAACATAACTTTTCAAGACGGTAATCTCATGCGTCAGTCTGCCAAATGCGATGTTGCCAACCCTTTCGGAGTACATGTTATGATATTATTTATAAGTAAGATTTAAAAAAAGGGTTGGTATAGTCTTTTTTCAATGAGTAACAAAAACATCGTTTAAGAGTTGGGAAATGTTTTATTATTAGTAAGAGTATTGTTTTATGAGTAAGTTCGCATTTAACCCGGACTGCCCTTGATGGAGCTCGGATCGCGGAAGTCTTGCAGCTGACCTCGTTCCCAGGTGACAGAGCAGATAGACAAAACGTTCCCGGGATGTGGTGAGGGCAATAGGAACTGGGATATACGTGACTTAAAAGGAAGATTAAAGGCGTAAGAAAACATAATCCGGTATGAATGCGATTAAAATCGTCTGCTAGGTTGTTATTTATTTATTATTTTACGGACAATTTATCCAATAACAATATACCATCACATGCAGTAAGTGGGCCAACTCATTCGCCGCCAAGACCCAGACAACCCCCACCCCATGATCCCTGGCACTCCTACTAAGTCACCAAATGTAGCGAACCACTTGGGGTGACCTATAGCAGGGGATTTGGTTATCCAATAAACGATTCCCGGGGCGGCGGTACCAATACCCGCCTCCAAAATCAACCACCATCTGCAGTGAAATTTCGTAATGGTTAGTATGGTATCCTAGATATTAGTTTAAGAAATTACCACAGACATATGAATATATAGACTGGAAATTAAAGGTAAGGGGTAAAATCAACTGTTGAAGAACGAAGGGGGTAAAGCTGACTGTGATTCGTCAATAAATCAATCTGACAGTATATAGGCATCTCGCATTATAATATCACCATTTAGTTCTTAAAAGTAAAATCTGCTTTTGAATGAATAGACATTTTTACATGGGAGCGCAAATTACTCGCCACGTTATGAACAAATTTGCGAAGTCCAAATTCGGCAAAAAAAAAACTTCTATTTTCAGAGTCGAATATTTTGTTTACGTATTTAGTTAAGACACTTTTATAAGTGTTCATAATTCACTTCCCAGTAACAACGATGCGCACACTTGAGAATCGCTACATTCGACCAGATGTATCTCGATGTGATAGTATATTATGTTTCTACAACTGATTCATATTATGCGATGTGAATAAGCTTAAAATGATGCTTACATATGGAATGTAATACGACAATTGGGTTTATTCTCTTTTTCACATCTATTTTTACAAGTTTTCATAGCACAAGCCACATTTTGCCGTGTTATTTCATAAAATGCCTCGACCATAGCTCGACGCTAGTTCGAACAAGAATGATGACGTCACATTCTCAAGATTCACGGGAAGCCATACGCGAGCCCATCCGGCTCCAATGGAACCGGTATGGGGAGTGGGGAATAATACGCTTTTAATCACTTAGGGCAGGTCTACTAATATTCATATGTCTATGGAAATTACTCATAGATGGCGCATAGCGGTCGGTAATGAAGGGATCGACACTTTAATAAATACGATTGCAACCTCAAGATCAGGGCGCAGAACTATTACCGCCTGCTAATGAAAATTCGAGGTAATTGTTATCTATCACAAATAAAGTCGAAATCATTTCGTTAAAGTTTTTATTTGAAGAGTTTGTGAGATTACAACAATTAGTTAACTTTCAGTTGACATGTACACGTGTGGGAGTGGATCTGCTATCGTTTGAATTCATAAAAGCTATACATTTTAAAATCGTGCTGTTGTCAGTTACGAATAAGTGAACTCTTTTTAAACAGGTATTTATTCATGTGTCATGAATGACTCACATTCTTTTAGCGACATTCGCAGATATAATAAAGGTTGAGTGATTACTTCACAATTTCAAAAGAATTCAGCTCAAAATTATAAATGATAATCATTTCTAAAACTAAAGCAGAAAATCCAGGAAATATAAGAACGACATTGCGATCATTCAGAACCTTGATAAAAGATGCCGAGAATAATAATAATTAATCTACTTTCTCATTCACACGGATATGAATTCTTTACAGGCAAACTCTTGTATATAGAACATAACCACCTTCATTCAGATCTAAAGGTGACTCTAAGGCAATTAGTATTTTTTTTCATCTATGAATTAACGTATAATAACCAATGTCACTTCTCTGAGATGAACAACTCTAGTTAATATATTTAGATTTGTTTTCTCAAGATCAAATTTGAGAATGCATTTGATAGTTCGACTATTATGCAGATGTAAAATAAAATCGAAACTGTTAAAAGTGTTTGCGTGACTACATCGACATGCTCATATTCGCATTGTATTTGCCCCTCCCAACCCATATTAGGTATTTTTATTGTTCTATTTTCTGATCTCCACATACGCTTTAGCTGTTGGGTTGAATTAGGTTAAGAGATAGGCCAGCATAATGCGATGGAGAGCCATGCAAAAAATGGTTTTATTTTGGATTGTATTTTGCTCATCATTTTCGATGGTAGTTTGTGTACTGAAAGTTTAATACTAATCGAATATGAAATGCAAATTCGAACAAAAAAATGTGTTTCCTAACTTTCTTATTGCTACTCAAACATCTTCACGTGCTAAACGATAGTGATTTAAGACTTTCACTGTTTATGCTCTTAATTTTGTTTAGGGGGTTTTTAGTCGTCTAACGGTTCTTTCTCCTCATTGAACCTATCTTTTTACTTTATTTAGACATCTATTACACTTCCTATATCAATAAAAACATGGTGTAACTTAAAACATTGACATGTAACAACCTTCTTCAAAGTACGTTGGTCACATATTATCATAAAACAGATACTAAGTAACTTTGTTTACGTCACTTAAATATTTATTACCTCTACTCTATATGATGAGGTGAACTTTGTTCATGAAACATGTAGAGGTTATATATATTGAAGTGATGTAAACAAAGTTATTTGTGTTTTAATATAATAAATAATGACATCTCAAATTGATAAGCTTTCAGAATAAATTTTCTTAGAAAAATTAGTTACAAAGTGTTAAGATACTTTTCGTTATCCGAAGAATGACGCGTCATGCTAATTGAACAAATTAAACGCACCTATGTAAATTTTATATAAAATGACATTTTTTAGAAATAACACCTAAGAAAACAAGCGGATGATGACGTCATACAAGACAAGCTGAATCAGCACACTACTGTGGACTTGTCAGTTTTATTCAAATGAAGGTTGCATTAAATTTAATTCACACATGCATTAAGGCTTCATAAACATGAATATTGTTTCAACGGCATTTTATTTAATAGTTCATATTTGCAACGCAGTGCTTCGTCGGAAACATTTGCTTCTTAAGTATGAAGACTGTTATGAACCGCAATCTAACGCATCAGTAATTGAACAAATTTATTGAAGAATATGAATTTGGCAGCGTGTTTACGCATCGGGCCGCAAGTTGCCGCAATTTATCGCAATTTACCGCAATTACGCCCGGGGGCGAAAAAAGGGCGCTAGGATAAAATTAAATTTGGAAATCATCAAGATCAAGAAATATTTCGAATAGCTGACTTTCTAAAATCAGATTACATGTATACAGTTCTGAATGATAAAACTTCACCCCTGGAAGTCCTGAAAAGTTACGCCAAAACTTTTTTGAATGGCTCAAAACACCATTAATCTAAATTACAAGATTTTACGGACTTGTATGGAACCTCTCTTTTATAATAAAGTATTAAATTGATAGAAATGTAGGAAATAGCAACCATTCATTCATGATCCACTATTATCTCATGAATATGAGTAGTGTTTAAATATCGAAGAACCTCAACTAATTCATTGACCTATTTATTCCAAACTAAAACATTTCAAATATCTACAGTTTTTAACTGAGTTTGATCTCCCATTTATTTAATATTGAACTGCTGGAAACATCTGTACCTTTGTGCGTGAGCTGCTATCTGTTGAACATTTCCTTATTTTTCCTTATTTAATTTCCTTGGCACATGACACTTTGTGACCCGTGCTGTCCATGAAATCTTCGATCCCCTGTACAGTCTCATTTCAAAAGCTTCGCTTTTCATTGGTGTTGTTTACAATGTCTGAGTTTCTAATGTACATACGAATATTAATTGCTCATTCATTGCAATCATTAACATCCACAAATAGGTCACATTTGAGAGGATTTAATTTCGTTTAATAGGAAACTGCATTTTGTAACAATTAATAACTCTCATCAAGTCCAACATGCATTATTGCTCAATTATAACAGCCGAAATCCAACAGTTGTACCAATAAGTTAATTAAATCGAAGTGAAATTGCAATAAGTAAGCGATTAACGCCTGCACAGTGCGGCAACAATCGTTTTGATCGTATTGCACGTTGCGCATATACCTACTTTTAATAGCCAGACTTACAATAAAGTAGTCATAATCATTGATGGAGAAATAGATAGTGACTGCAAGCAGTGTCCGGTGGGTGCATTGAAGCTAACATGGTGATTGTAACGTTTTAAGCAGGACTTGTGGAGCCCCGAAAATGTCTACAAGAATAAATACAATACAAGTTGAGTGAAATATATTATGCCTTAAAAACATATTTTCATATAGTTCAACAAAGCTGGTTCTGAATATATAAACATAGAATCAATAAAACGACAGTTTTTTTAATGTTTATTTTTAAAAAATAATGAAACATAATTAACAGAAAATATAGCAATTATTTCACCTAATTAAATACATAAGTTGTACCACCATAATAAAGCTAGGCTTGTGTATATGGGTGATGTGTCATTTAGTTATTTTTTATGTATATTTCAAAATATAGATTTTTTATTTTAATTGTATTTTTAAAATCTTTGTTGTTATTTCTGGTAATGAATAAAAATTTTTTACTCAAAGATACCTAAAGTTGAATTGCCACATTGTTTGTTTTTACATCTTAGAGTTGAGAGTATTGATTTTTGTCTGAATAATCTATTGTTTTTAAAAGAAGCATTTTTATTTAGAATATTATCTTTGTAAATTTATAATGTTGCATGGTAGAAGTATAATGTATTTAGTTTTCTAACTGTAAATTATTTAAACAGAAGTTCTGATGAATATGTAAATGGTTTAAATAAAATTGTTATTAATATTAATTTTAGTGCTATGTAAAGCGGTTGAGTGTGTTTTTTTATGAATTCCGCCCCATCCTATAATACCATACTGTATCATTAAGTGTAAATCTTTATTAATCTAAAGATGTATGTTAGTTTCCTCACTCTGTCTGTGAGTATGTTTATGTGTGTGGACCATTTTAGGCGTTGGTTTACTGTAATGCCTAGGTGTTTTATTTCGGTTATGATTTTTCTTACTAAACACATGTTGTTGCATGTATGTTGTTGTGTATTTATTTTATAAACGATTAAAGCCGTAAGCACTCAAACGCCTTGTGATTGGTCGGAGGGTTCTGCCAGCATTTAAATGCTACCTCAATTATTTAAATCAGTTTATTTTTCATATCGTCCTTAGTGGGATTGCCCTTACTAAATGTACTATCATTGTGTATCAACGAATCTTCGAATACAATTTAAGTAAAGTTAGTGAGAGGGTTTGGTGATTGTGAACACAGTTATGCCAAAAATATTTGCGACAATCAATCAACGCAACTGCTTTTAATTTAAAATCTGAAACAATATTGGAGAAAGCTCCACACAATATTGCATAAATAGCGACATAGACAATACGGCATTTGCCGAAATATTCTTAAAAGTTACGGAGTAGAAAAGGATTAAATTTAAAAACGAAAACATAGGTAAACAAACATTAAAATTTCTTAATTTTACTAGTAAATTTACAGATGGCATTAAGCAAACTGTTGGAGTAATGCAGGAACAAGAAAATAAAAATGTTTAAAAATTTACTGCAACTTCTATATATTGTTAAATACCATAATACTGCATTAATATTGGGTAAAAACCATCTCGGGCAATCTCGGTGGCTTCTACGAGAGCTTCACTTTTCTCCGATAAAATGGCGTAATAGTTCGCCTGTTAATGTATTGCATCTTGCACCAGAGTTCAACTTGAAATGTCGTGACAGTTTGCAACGTGAGGTCACACAGCCATGACTCTTAGAGAAAACTAGAGCAAACTAAAGTCATTACGGTAGGAACTGTGAACCGAGTTAGTCAGGAGTAGAACTTGTTTAACGCTACTTTATAAGGCTGTTTATCTAATACAAACACTTTAATTATGGAGTTGCTAACTTTGGTTACCATGCATAAGTTGACAACACTTGTTTTTATGACCAATATCGATATAAAAGCACAGGAATATTGGAGAACAGGAGCATTGTCTCAAAATTTTTAAAAACTGTGTTGGGTGAAATACGTTTATACTTCTTTTTAATAATTATTGTGTACAAACCAATAATAACGATCATAAGAAAACGCCACCAATTCTACGAATCAAATATTAAAATATTGGATGCTGCCTTCGTAAGCTTTTTTATACCATTTCGTTAGGCTATGTTAGGTTTTAGGTTAGGTTATGTTAGGTTAAGTTAAAATATGCAATTTTTCACAAAATGCATTGCATTATAACAGTTGCAAAAGAAGAAATATTACGAACATACTAGACGTATACGGAGAATCGTGGCGATCTTTGATCTGACTGTGAACACTGAGCTTGATCATTATTCCCGAACAAATAATATGCCAGTGAAACTGTGACATACATTCCTATTAAAATGAGACAATACCTTAAAATAAAGCCAGAATCTTAACGACGTAAGTAAAGCAGCCGTCCATAAAATATGCAACGCATGGATCTGGTGTATTGGACAGACTTGCGGTTGAATTTGCCCTAGCAAATCTCTAAAACAAAGTGGGTATCGACATAAGTGATGAAGTAGTGTAAAACAATATTCGGCGCGCGGTCCGGCGTAATGGACGGACCTACCGTCGACTTTGCACTATCAGGCCTAGAAAATCGACATTTCGTGGTGCTTATTTTAATTATTTTTTATAAATATATTACTAAAATCTCAAACGTTTATTTTAATAATAATAATTTCTTGTCTTACTTTGTTCACTAAAAATACACAGCATTACCACATTGTCGGTGGGCTTTGCAGTGTAAATTTTCTTGAATTCTATCCTTTTCCACCATCCTCCGTTGCCTTTAAGTAATTATGATCTTTATCACTATTTTTATCAAAATAATAAGCACTGAAAGCAAAGCTGTTGTTATATTAATCACTCTTTTTGAGTGATTTAGATGCTATACTACTACTAGGTGAATTACGCGAATATTAATAATTATGAAAGTGGAGCCTCAGTGATTATGAGAAAATTTCATTATTTAATGATTTGTTATACTGTTTTGAAGGTTTCCACTTGTTATAAATTAGGAAACGCCGACAAAACGGTTGGAACAATTACAAAACACAAATTTTTTAATTATTATATTTAACGAAAAAAGATTCATAATAGTATTACGACACTAGTAAAGTGCCATCTTGCCTTCGTACTTTGTATCTTGCTTTAATTATTTTCTTGTTTTAGACACAATATTATTTTCACGAATTTTACTGTTTTTTGTTTGTTAACCATAGAGACACATTTGATTGACATTACACTAGTGGTATTGTTTCAGTAGCTTGTTATTACATCTGTAGTATTGTTTCAGTAGCTTATTATTACACTAGTAGCATCGTTTCAGTATCTTATGATTATTGTTTCAGTAGCTTATTATTACTCTAGTAGTATTGTTTCAGTAGCTTATTATTACACTAGTAGCATCGTTTCAGTAGCTTATGATTACACCAGTAGTATTGTTTTAGTAGCTTATTATTACACTAGTAGTATCGTTTCAATAGCTTATTATTACACTAGTAGTATTGTTTTAGTAGCTTATTATTATACAAAAAAAGTAATTCGGTCCAAGTCGTGAGAATAAAAACATAAATATTTTCGTTTAAAACAGGGTATTTTCGCTGTTTATTTTTATTCTCGATTTATTTTATTTTTATGTCCACAAATACATTTAGTGAAACAATTTTAAATGTGCCATTTTCGATTTACCGCCAAATCGACAATATGGGCGGTGTTGACGTCAGGCCGGGTAATGTTGGTGCCAGCCGTCTTATCAGCCATTGGCGTTTTCTACGTCATAATGAAGTTGTAGCCAGTTGGAACCAATTCGGAATTTTCGGTCTAAAAATCAATGATGACGAATGAAAATATTCAAATTATACATTTTTAGTACAATGATTTAAATCAGAAAAATGAACATTAAATCTATCACACGTTATTATCGGTATTCATAGTTAGTCAAAATACCCCAAAGAAAATTGTAATAAAAGTCACAGTCTTGTAGTATCACACACACAAACTATTCGATTAAAGACCAGTAGGTTAGGTTCATATTAATTATTAACCGATACATTGATAGTACAGTATCAAAAGTATAAGGAATGCTTCTAGATTGGCTTTGTCCAACGTTTATCCTATATGGAAATCCCACCGCCTTGGTGTGTCCATGACTAGGCCATTCAGTTCGAATACGGACGGGGAACCTTATATTATTAAATGCAACGGTATGAATATAATTCATTCCGAACATTGGGACACTCAATTTAAATTTATAATAAAACTAAGTGGTGTGTAATTGGTAGGTGTTGAAACGAGTATACATTGCATTGTTTTTTATGCAATAATTTATGGTACTGCTAGTTAGGTATTATAATATGCATTATACCAGTTAGATATTTTAATAGGCATATTATTAGCTACTGTAAATGTTCAAAAGTTATCAATACAAAGCTTACAGATTGATGTCCGTGAAGCTGTAAACTGTCGATTGTTATGGGCGTTTTATAACATGCTTTTTTCGTCCTGTTCTATTTAGGTACAGATTTTTGTTCAATTTAAGATGGCGGACATTATTTGTCATCTGTCGTCTATCATTGTTTTACCTACATAACTAATGGCAAACATCCGTATTAAATCGTTAGTATGAAAATAATGATCGAGTAACGTAGAGTTTTTTTCATATGGGCCCGATATAGTTACAATAGGGGAATCAGTATGAAAAAGTATCGTATAAAACGACTTAAAAGGTAAGGACACACTAGGATCATGTGCGCAATGTACGCAACGCATTAAGATATCTGGACAACTTACAATCTATATATTTTCCATGAAAATAAATGCTTCAGAAATACACGTGTCACAATAATACTACGCTCCCCACGCAATGCCGATCTGCGTTGCGTGGGACGTGTGAAAAAAACGTTGGTGTGAGGCCTTTCATTGATTTGATATGAAGGTTTATTTTGGTGTTTACCAATATTTGTTGCTAGTTTTGCTGTTAAAATGGGAGAAGAAACAACTACTAGATATAGTAAAACGTTACGAAATGATTTATAACGTAAAATCCATTGATTATCGCAACAACAAAAAATTTCTAGCTTGCGTAGGATTAGTGTGCACATTGGCATGGGAACGTAGTAATGCTCACGTTGCGTACGTGGGCCTAATGTGTCCTTACCTTAAGAGTTGGCACGATGCCACGATGTAAGTTTAAGAAATGTTTTTCATCAATATAAACTTTTTTTATCATTAGTATTATAAACATAAATTACGATAATCAGAATTATAATCCTCTTGTATGTAGGAAAGTTTGGTCATAACATTTCCTTTCCTGGTCGTTGGTTTACTAGGCCAAATGCGTGGGTTTTGGTTGAAAATTCGCACGTTCGCTGAATTAACAATGGCTTATTGTTGATATCGCACGATAATGGCGGATGCCTACTCCCAAGATTAAAACTAAAATAATTTGAAATGATGCAGATAAATTTTGAAAATATATGATCTTTATCGTGTAAAGCGCGTTACTTTGACAATCAATAAAGACTTAGTAATTAAAAAAAAAACGCTGACAGGTTAAAAATAAACGGATAAAGTTTAAAACGGGATTCCATCAAATGTTAAATTATTGAAAATTGCCTTGATCGTCTTTCTGTGACGATGTCAAACTCGACGGTTGCTCAAACAACTGGCCCTTAGAAAAAAAAAATCTATTTGCATAAATAAAAGTCTACGGCGGGCGGGCGGTATGGATTTGATTTTTATACAAATCTACAGTTTTATTCCGATATTGATGAAATTTTGGACACATGTTTTTCGAAAAAAGAAAAACGGTTAATGTCTATATGAAATTTCTAAAACCACCTCCATCTCCTTTTCTAATCTCTTAAAGCAGAATTTTGATACTTCTCGATGACGTTTTGTACAGTTAGATGTTACATGCGTTTTGTACATGTGATTTTGAAAATCTCTGTGTAAAGCCTGGGCAACGCCGGGGCCTTTAAATACACGTTTCAGAGTGCTAGGTTCTCTGAAAATTCAAACTTTGCTTGAAATGGTTTTAGCTGTATTTGATAACCAGGAACTTCCCTATCACCTTCTCGTCCTCAATACTTTCATCCAGATTATTGAGAGCATTTGGGACTCTTGGGCAGTTCTCGGCAAAACAAAAAAATTCTCACAAGTTCCGTCCACAAAACTCCCGCACAACGCACTGAGCTGCTCCCAAATGGCAAATAAATAATTAACCAATCAAAAGGGCAGAATAAAGTGTATGTAATCAATTGGGGCTAAAATAGTGAATTCGGACATCCCATCAATGTTCAAGTATTTGTCAACTAATTTGTTAGTTGGGAGCGGCTCAGATCGTTATGCGAGCATCGTGTGGACGGAATGATTTATAATGGTCAATGGACTTGCGTTAAAATGTAGAGAGACTGAGGTAAAAAAAATAACAAAATCTTTTGATCAGTGTACCGCAACACACCCTCTTTTGTTCGTTCATCGTTGACCTACAGTCATAAAAATATTTTATTATTTCTTGTGGGATTATATTTTAATGTTCATACGTATGTAGGTTCACTATTTGTTGTTAAGAATACAAAAAAACATATTCCGTTAACTCGTGAAAAATTCTCAGTTTTTTTTTTCCATATTCTTATGGGAAAAATACATGAAATGAAACATTTCGTAACTGTTAAGTATAAAATATTATCTTTGTGGTGATAGCCATTTCGCCCTTCGAATAAATCATGAAACTGTGAGAAGGTCACATACATCCAATTCATTAAAATAATGTTATTTTTTATGGAAACTTGTAGTACAAGCGGGAAGCTGCTGAATCTGTATCATATAGAGAACTAAAAAATTGTTTTCGATCATTTTACTCGAAAGCTCAAATCAAAAAAACTTATTCGATTACAAATGTGATTTACAATTTTGCGCTTGTGCTACGACTTTCCGGACACCGTGTTTAGTTTACATCAGTGGTGATCAATCTTTTTAACCGGAGGGCCAATTTATCTATTTTCAATTTACTCGTTGGCCGCAGATAGGGATCATCCAGTTTAACGTGGTTAACTTTGCGGTCGGTGGTGTTGCAAACCTATTGATACTGTGAAAAACCGTAATTATTTTTGTATAATAATAAGCAAAAATAATGCGAAGCAGGAGATTTTTATATTATCTCTAAGGAGAAACCAACAAATTCTGTTGATTTTTATCGTTCGAAAAGTCAAACAATTTTTTTTGGTTATTTTGTAAAATTATTTATTTAATAACGTTATATTGGGATTTTATATAACGATTATAAATTTAATTGAAAACAATATTATAACATAATAAAAATGATTTAAAAAATAAAGCATAAAATACAATATACATGTTTATTTATTATCATACTACCTTTGAAGAACACTTGAAATATATATACGAGTAATAAAAAAAAAATTGAATAGATATTGTGAATATTAAAGAATATGCATAAATTATGATTACTCGTTATTTACATTAACTAAAAAGTACTGCACCAATTTGGATTTGAATGTGTCAAAATTAAAATCTAAAATTTCAGCTACATTTATAAGATCATTGCCCAGTCTATGTATTCTCTCCATAACAGAAATGAAGACGAATTTATTGTTGTGATACGTTAACCTGTAAAATGAATCAAGCATAGATGGAACTAAACTAAACTAGAAAAAAACGCCACTTTGCAAAGTCGATAAATTTTCCACACTTAAAGTCGAACCACGTCTTTAATGTGTATAAAAAACGGATTATTTTGATGAGCTGATTCAAAACTTTGAAGAAAGACTATTATTTTTCTCCGCAATTTTTGATATTTTATTTAGTCAGTGGGCCGTGCGAAAAGGTACGCAGATCATACCAAATAGCCCGCGGGCCCGTATGCTGCCCGCAGGCCCCGTGTTGTTCATCACTGGTCTTCATGGCCTGAACAGAATCCCTAGAAGTGTGATTTGTAAAAATAATCTAAACCGAATTGAAGAAAACTGGTGTAGTCAAATAACATAAGATCTTAAGATTCCTACGTCTCGTGCAGATAAATGAAAATAATTATATGCTCAAGAAGAATTAAATTTTTAGAAAAGATTTGATTAATTTCACCAGACTTAAGGATAATTCCTCCCCTGAATTACACGGACACGTCCACAATACACTTACTTCTCTCAATGGCTTGAGTCTTCGATTTAATTTTGGACTTATAATTGGTAATTTTTTACAACAGTTTGGTATCTAGTGTGGAGGGTGGTTAACGTCAAAGTTTAATGACGGTTTGAACGATTTGTAATGGATGATTATAGACTGCTTTACAATAGTTTAATTCTATTTATGTCTAAATCGCAGTTAACCGCTAAATGACCACAATCGTGAACATTGATTTGTTATCGAAATTGTAAAAAAATACGCATTTAATGCATCAATAGCGTTGAATGGAACGCACATAATTTAATAATGTTACCATTGTAATAAAAACAGATCATGACGTAGGTACCGCCGTGTCATAAATAATAGCTCGAATAACTGGAAAAACGACTGCGAGTTGAAGTTAACATTGCTGTGGGCATTTTATTTATTATTTCCGAGTGATATCAGACTCGTTGTCGATTGTCGTTGGTACGTTGACATTCAGACATTTTCACGGCCATTTAAATGTTTCTTAATTTGTCTTTTACTGTGACATTACGTGTCTAACCTTGCAGGGGGTTTCTCAAAATGTATGATGTGCAGGAAATGCTATCTTGCTTTCGAAATTAATCTTGAAGAAAACCTAATTTTCATTCGAGAAACTACTTTTCTTAATTTCCACATTTGCTGCATTCATTCAACAGTTGTATAATATAATATAATCGACAATAATAATATCAAATTATTATAATAAAATATCTCCTGAGTTAAATATAAATTCGACGGGAATCGAACTAGGCTACGTTGGCTTATTCCCAACCCGCCAAATAATTCAATATATACTAGTATTTCAATCAACAATTATTGCTTTTTATATTTTTTCACCTGTAAAAAACCAACTTTATTTTTGTAGGAAAGGCTTTGTTAGTGCTAAATTTACCATTAGATGGCGTCGAGACATATTATATCTACATTTGTTGGTGAAATATTTTGACTTGCAAATAATATTATTTTTTAATGATAAACTAATGTTTATAAAGCAATGTTTTTGACGCATGGCACAAAGGATAAAAAAATATTATAAGTAATAATTACTCGCCTGAAATATCCTTACAAATTGAAAATATCACCTTTATACCACGTATAAAACACGTTGTCTTATAAACATTAGTTCATCATTAAAAAATTACACAACGTGTCAATAAAATGTTCTGCACTAATCTTCTAAGATTGCGAGAAGATTATTGTGCAATTCGATACGACTTTAATTCCAACACTGATTTAATGGTTTTCCTACCTTGGTTTTCAGTATCATGGGTGATGTCGTTGTCTCGTGATTTTGTTGCTTGATGATAAAGGTTCGTGAGTATCATGGTAGTCGTTGCATCTATGTCGCATATGTAAATATATCATCATGTGATATATTTACATGTTTTTATTTGACGCTAATGTTACCGCGAGTACCGTGGGTTATTTCGTTGCTTCAAGAATGAGTTTTATTTGACGCTAATGTTACCGCGAGTATCATGGGTGATGTCGTTGCCTAATTATTGAGGCTCATGCGTATCATGGGTGATGTCGTCACATTACGATTAAGGTTCGTGCGTATCATAAGTAATTCGTTGCCTCATGATGGTTGCTTTGTTATTAGGGGTTCTCGAGTATCATGGGCAATGTCGTTACCTCATGGTTTGTAATTATCACAGGCACCTGTTTTTCACCTAGCTTTTTATTTGCCTAAATATTTCACATCTTCATTTATTCTCCAAATATCTTTTCGTGTGAATTCGTAACATAATATTCAAGACTAAATGCTAATATTCATGGAACCGCATTTCCGCCTGTTGCAAAGCAAAGGGCAGAAAGTTTTTTTTCAATGTTTTAATGTTTTAAAGCGCCACTATCGAAACAGGAAACGCACGCGATATTATTTTCATAGGCAGTTCTGCCAACCTTAACCTTAGGAATATTCATAAAATTACTAATGTATTCGTAAAGATAAAACTTAGTTCCTTCGGTATTCAGAAATAATGACGATAATTTTCGATAGCATTGTTTTGGTTTCTTCGTATGCAATTATCATAGAGGTAACTTTCTTTGTTTTGTTTTCCACATTTGAAAGCGTTCCATTTTAAAATTGTAATTTAAATTTCGTTTAAATATCAAAACAAAGCAGTTGCCATGACAGTTAAATTTTTGTAAGGAAAATGAAATTTGGGAGAGTTGTTTAATTATTGGGAAGGAATAGAAAATAACAAAATATAATTTCATGATACGAAGCATTGTTTTCATCTGTCGCTAATAAATTTTTTCTGGGGGTTTTTTTCTGCTAGGCCCTGCGGGCGGCTCTTAGTTGGGCTTCGCCCATTTTAAGTGATATTAACAAGAGTTACATTTAATAGATAGATATTAGGACATTCACAGAGAGAGGGTGAGTATATATATTGTTAAAACACGGAACAGGAAGGAGTTAATTAATAATAACATGCTAAATTTACGCATAATAAGTATGACAGTTGTTTGAATAAATGAAATTTTACGTATTTGTGATGGATTATTTCAAATTAAACACTATTATTGACTACATGTCTACAACTGATATTAACTGTTATCTTAGGTACCTAATATAATTAGCTCATAGGAGACTTGCAGTGCTTAAATATGTGTTACAACCGTCAATGTCTATAAGTTGAATCAATATCGTATAGTTTGTCACAATTAAAGATAGTTATAACAAAGTTGACTTAAATAATAGATTATTACATATTGATTAATTTTACCCGTGTTTATGAATAAAAGGAGGGGAATTGTGCGATGAGATTAGCAGTCGGTTTAATTAAAAGGTGTTAATTTTACTCCAACTGGTGGTAATTCTTTACCTACAACTGTTACTGTATCTAATAAAGTTTAAAGTTAGATTATATATACAACATCATCAGGAGAGTAAAAATCTATATATAAAGGTAGATTATTACAATATAGCGCCCCTGAGGTGATATCTCACAAAAGCGGCGCTATGCAAATTGTCCAATAAATGAATAAAGATAATGTTTACATTTTATTGTGTATACACCGAAGTCAAAAATTAAATATAGAATGCAATTGGGAAAGAAGAAGTGGAAGGAGGGGGGAGGGGTAAGAGTAGGCTGGGTTTATAATAATTAGGAATTACAATATCGTTAGACGGGAAAGACCAGTTGAGTGGGAAAATATTTAAAAGAGAGTTTATAAAAAATTTCTTGTTAATTATATCTGCTTTTATATTAACATGTTTCCTCATTTCTAAAATTTCAAAATTATTTATAGTGAAGTATTTTAAGACCTGAAAAAAACAAATAGCATATAACCATAAAACAATATATTCATAAGACAAATAGCATTTAATAACGGTTATTCTAATAAATTGATAGTTGAAATACTAAATAAAAAAAATAAACATATTCTCTTCAAACGGTCTTTCTAAAGATAGAAATAAACAATGGCGTAGAATTCTGTTTGTGGATAACGATACTTCTAAAATTATATATAAAAACAATCCTGGTACTATTCAACTGGCGTTTTACACTAATAACAATGAAGAAATATATTCTTAATAATAAAGACAAAATTCAAACAAAAAAATCAGGAGTTTAAAAACTCAATTGGGATGATTGTAATTTCTTTTACAATGGTAGAACCAATAGAAACTTTTTTTTTTATTTTTATTTTTTTTTATTTATTCTTTAATATATTTGTTATACAATGGTATGGTATATTGTCCTCCACGCTAGGAGTTCACCTGTGTTGTGGAGGACTTTTTAAATTTTAAGGTTATATAATTCTAAAACAATACAGTGGAGTTGGTTATACAGAGAAACATTAAAAATTAAAATATAAAATCGATTTTCCATAGTTATAACAGCAGTTTTTCCATAGTTATTCCAAAAAAGTGAAATATAAAAAAAAAAAAATATTAAAAGGATTGTAGCCAGTTCCATATGTGTTTTATGTGGTCAATACAAGTTTGTGTGGGTAATAGGTTATTTTGTTTAAAGTTGACTCTTGTGTGTTCATTTATGGTGCTAAAGAGTCCTTGGAACAACAAAAGGTTTAAGTAATCGTCACTTTGTGGATGTTTTTTTTATTTTCTAAAATGTTTATATTCATATCTCCTATTAAGCAGATATTTTTTGTTTTTTCATTTTGATAAGTTGACTGTCTAGGGACCTCAGAAAGGGAAATATGTTTTTTATAGAAGGTGATCGATACATAGCTAAAATACATATGTCATTATTTATGATTATTTCGAAGCCGTTTGCGTCTGTGATATCAATCTCCGTTATAGTTGAATGTAGATGTTTTTGCAGTAAATTACAATACCGTCATTTTGTTTTTTAATATTTTTTGAGTGAGTGACCGTATAATTAGGTAATTGTATTGGTGTGAAGAATTATATCTAGCCAACATTCTGTGAGGATTATCACGTCAAATTCTGTCTCCAATTGTTGAAGTACGACAGTGAAATTGTCAAATTTTTTTGAGATACTGCGTATGTTTTGGTGTAATATTTTTAATTGTTTAGCCATGGTGAGATTAAAATTTGAAGTCAGAACTAAAGAATATCGCAGGGCTCTAAATGGAAATAGTGAATCTGAGTTTGCAAATCATCTTTTGAATAATGATCACACTTTCGATAAAAAATTCAGGTCTTAAAATACTTCACTCAGGATATAAAGCACCGCAAATAAATAATTTTGAAATTTTAGAAATTAGAAAACATGTCAATATAAAATCAGTTATAATTAATAAACAAAAAAATATAAATAATAATGAAAAATGCCATTACAAAGTGATAACCTTCCAGAAGAAATCTTCTCAGTAAACGCTTGTTAATCGTAAGTAGTCAAATATTGTGAGCTGCATATTTAAATATTCGCGCCATTCATTTGGTTCGTTTTTAAACCGCCAGAGGTGCGCTCTGTCGGCCATCTATAGCCGTGCGTATCGGCCATTGAAAGAACGCGTGATTTTTTTTATAAACGTCAAACATAATCACGTAACCGTGGATAATTTTCATTGTAATGTCCAATATAATCCAATGGATTATGAACTTTCTAAAACATATTTTCTTCGATATTATCCAAAAATTATGTGAGCAGAAACGATGCTTTTGAAGAAATCTCGTATTATTATGAGGCGATCCTATTTTAGTATGAAATCGTGTCTTAATTTTCAAGTTAGCGGAATTTAACCGAAACAGACAATTTAAATTTGACCAATCAGAGGGCCTACATTGTCCAGACGCAAGAGTATTAATACTATCAGATTATAAACTCTCAGAATGTTTCATGACAATTAATTGTAAGCTGAACATAATTAAGTCCGGTAATGAATGAGATTAAATTTAACAGGAGAAATGAATGATTTTAATATCATCCATTTTACAAACACAGTTTATCCCTGATTTTGGATATGTTGTCGCCAGACTTGAAGCTTCGTAGTAAGCGTTCAAAAGGAAGAATAAGATGGTTTGAAAGGGAGATATGTAAATACGAATGTTAGAGGGAACGCACTAATATTAAAAAAAACGATAAAACTCTGTCGACAAATTCCAAAGTTGCCTTTAGAGATACACTGTGAATTATTCATACCGATAATAGAAAAAAGTTAAATCATTTTTGGAGCATACTAAGCGATTTTTTTTCTATCGAGGGAATTTTATATAATTATTGTTTCGGCTTTAAAAATATAAAGGTGCTATCTTAAAAAATAACATATGTTTTTAAGGGAACTAAAAACTGTAATATGTTATAATTCTGTAGAAAATCGGAATGCGGGAGAAACGGGGTAATTTTGAGAACATTTTTCACTCAATAAGAACAAAATTATCATTATTTTTTGTAGAGACATTTCATTCAATAGCACCATTCTTGTATTGTTATCTTGTAATGATATGCTGTGCTAGCACATCTGTTCTGCATGTGGTATCTGGAATAAGTATTGAATAATGTGAAAATGTGACACGTTAATAAGATTGAAATGAGATTTAATTAAAATATTCATATGGGCTTCACACTTGTCATATTTAGCATAAACAATCAATTGTATTTTAACGATATCATTAAATATAACGCATTCGTCAAGCAATGATTGAAAGATATCCATACAACATAACGATAGCTACACATGTTAGTAAAATCGATAAATAAGAATAATTATACTAGCATCCATAAAGCTGGTACCTAACGTACAAAATTGCAATTACCTGTAAGGTAAAAGTTATAACATTGTTAGTGGAAGCTGCCAAGGTCACTGACTCCTGGGTACGGGACACGACTCTTTCTCGGATTATTTGACCCTACGAAGGTTACACTAATGTCACGAGTTAACCTCACTGTCCCTTAGACATGCTTAAGTTGTTGTCCAAACGAGAATAATAGGTAACTTTCTCCAACTCTAGCTTGGAATTGACTTTAAAACCCGTTGATCAGCGAAACGTTGATTATAAGCACTTTTTTAAAACTATTCTTCGTGAGCATTCAGATTTGGATATAGGAAATTAATGTCTCCAAATCTTTCTAAATCTTGGTGGTTCTCATCCATCTGAAGACGGCAGTTTATTTTCAGGTCATTTTGGGAAGTAAGAGCTTCATAGATGCACGCACAGATGGCAGTGCATAGAGCTTGCGTGGAAGTCCGCAAGATGGAGCCAGTGGCCAGTAGTCGCCAGGGCCAATGGGAAGGCTCCCAGAGAAACTTACTGTTGCAGATTACAATTAGCCAGCTTCTAGTTAAGTCGACTATCGTGTCACCATTATAATACGAGGAGTAATAATAAATCCCTGATTAAACTAAAAGAACCAAATATTTATAAACTCCTTCCAAGACGAGTTGGAGACCTGTTTTTACGAACACAACAGGTCATAATTCAGCTCATCTCGTATGTGAGCTGAATTATGAGCTTTACTAAGCTTTACTAAGCTGAATTAGAGCTTTACTACTATTACTAAGCTCCTCTTTCGTAGCAAGAACGCCATCCTATGATGTTTAATATGCAACGGTAATCTTATTAGTCTTTCCATGTGCCCAGTATTTATATATTTTTTTCTGTTTTCTTAAATTCTTATTAATCATTAAGAAGTATTTAATCATTGATGGTTACTGACTGTAAATTAATTGTTCCTTATGCAAAAAGAACGCTGTCTTACAATTTTTGCAGCATGTTAATTGTTTTAAAATGTTATCTGGACATTATATTGCCTTCTGCGTCTCATAGTTTGGGGTAGGAAAAAAATTGTTTCTAAATTGCATGTTGTTACTACAATCATTAACAGCATAGCTCTCAACGTAATTATTCCGTTTGCGATGTGTGAGGAATGAGAAGGTTTCTACTATGAGGTTTGGAAATAAGGAGAACCATAGAAAACCTTATTCAGCCGGAAATGGCCGTATGTTCAACATGGAAGCTTGGAGAAAATAGATTATGATGTTACCTAATATCTGCAACTTATTGATTATGATTTTCTCATTCGTATTCACATTCAGGAGATAAAACCAGTGACAGCTCATGACTTTTGAGTGTGATAGGGTTCTAAGTTTGACAAATTCAACATTATTGGTGCTGTTGAATCCAAAAATGATTTTTATTTTTTTTTTAATTTTTTTTTTTATGTATGATGATAATATTCAGGACATCCGTGCGGCGCACAGTCAAACTGAAATTTCCAGAAAATCTTCATGAAAAAAACAGAATTAAAAAAAAAATCATTTTCGGATACAACCACATCATTAATGTCATTGTTTGTAATATTAGCACTCTAGTACACCCAAAATTCACGAGCCAGGTAGTACCTAGCCAAAGATATTACTTCTAATATCTTTGTACCTAGCATTGCTGACTTTGTTTACGGCAATCAATTTTGACTCTAGATTATTGGTGACAGTACATTTATTTATTTTAGTTTTAAAAATTAGTTGTAAGGCACCAAATAGAAACACTATGTTGGCATTTTATAAATTACTAGTGGACCCCGCATGCTCCGCTATTGCTAATTTCTTTCTCGGGCGTCTCCGACTTTTTCCACTATTCACTACTGTATACCATAATATTAATGTTAAATAAACTACATTACATCGACATTAATTCGAATCTGTATCTCATTCTAGTGCACTGATATTGCGTTAGATATTCCTCGGGCGTCCCGACTTCTCCTACCATTCAAACTCTTTCAACACTCTTGGCACTATTAAGAACAAAATTTGAAATTTTCAGCCATATCGGTCGACCATTTTTCAAGGTTTACAAGCAAAAACATACAAGGGCTGATTTTTTATAAATAAACAAGATATAAATTATTATTTTTACACTTGCTAAAATTCATTAAGTACGAAAAATTTTCAGTTAATATTCAATATAACCTTTTATTGTGTTGCAAAATCTATATTTCTATCAATCTTACAAATATTTATTTCGTTTTTAAATTTAAACAAAAAATAACCTTTAATAATGAGTATAAAAATGAATGACGAGGGTCATCCGTGCAATTTAAAAGTAAATTGAGGTTGACGCGCTCTTCAGTGCCTTGTTAGGGAATTAATTATTTCCACTCATTATGTTAGCATCAACATGGGTTTTGATTGTTTGTAATAATGTAATCATCATCGGTAAGTAATTGGCTGTATCGTGTGGCCAATTTTCCAAGTACAAATATTTGAATTCTACATCGGAAAGAATAGTTTTACTTCCTTGAATATTTTTAAATACTTCCGAAGTATTTGCCTTCGCCCGATATCCAATACTTAAAAAAAAACTTTATTTTTATTAAAAAATTGAAAATACGGTAATCTTACACAAGGGCAAATATATTTAGTCGTAATAATATTTAGTCGTGGAGTAGATAAAATATAGGTAATGATTTCCAATGGATAAGAGTTTTTGAAATTTAGTAATTTTATTTTTAATATTAAATAAAGATCATCAAAATGTTATAAAAAGCAGAACATTATTTTTTTTTCGATTCTTTCTATACGGCATAATATTTGGATGTACATTAAACCTAACCTCAAAACGAAATGTAAATAATATCACTCATGAAATCAGTCATCAATGAAATGGCGGGAAATCGAATGAACCATAGATAAACACCTATCACCACTTTCACAAAACGAACGCGGCAAATCGTGGAATGTTCGCTTCGCAAACAAAAGACAAGGATTGTTGCAGAGCGTAAACTGTAAATCAATTTGGTCCAATCAGGAAGGAGCCAACCTTTGACCCAATGGGAACGGATTGTTCTCTTTTCTATTTGCCAGCGATGATTTAGAATGTTTTGAATAAAATTTGAATAAGAAATGCTACGCTTGTTGCGGATTTAAACGGTAGCCATTTTGATTTACATAATAATTATTGGTTAAGTTTGTTGGAGTTACGCCTAATTGTTTTACTGGATAGTCGTAATGCTGGTCCATAATCATAATATTTAGTAGAGATTTTGCCGATTAACTGAATAATGAAACGGACATTGGTTGGATAACCTACGGATTAAATAAAAAAATGTTAGATATTATTAAAAACAAGCTGTACCCCGCCAAGCTATGGCTCAGTCTGTCTGTGCAGATGGAGAAACAATAGCGCGTTTTGCCTTTATGTCCAACAGACGGCAACAGGTGACATATATAATTTATAAAAATATGATATATAAAAACACACGCGTATACGAATGCAACGCTGTGTCAAAACTTGAAAGCATTCGGTGAAAAACTTTTGAAGATTAAGGATTTTTAACAAACGAACATTTACATTTTTATTTATATTGATTGATTGATTGATTCGCTAGATAGCTGATACCTGTAAAGGTACATAGTAAGAGATCTTTCTTTTCTTCATTGGTTAGAGTACAATAATATAACAACTCCGTGACATTACGCAAGTCGTAACATCTCCGTGACATTATACGAGTTGTAACAACTCCGTGATGACAATGAGTTGTAACAACGGAGGAAAGAGTGCCATATTTTTACACTGACATGACAACACGCCATAATATCAACTTTCCTACACTCAAGCGATTGACATAAACATCATACATCACTTATGTAGTGTCTTGTTATTTCCACGAATTAAAAATGAAGCAAGATTACTTAATAATTCACAAAGAAGTAGTTTAATTGACAATAGAGTAGTTCCGTATATCTATTGTCGTAACATAATATAATGTAAATATCAAGTTTTAGCGTATTTTCATTTATTTTCTTCCTCATGCGATATCATCTCTAATTGGAGGTTGGTTGGTATCGGTACAGAAGCAAAGGGATTCGTTCATTGGATGACCAACACCTCTGCCATAGGTCACTCCGAGTGGTTCGCTACGTTTGGTGATTGATGGGGGTGCCTGGGGTGAGAATTGTCCAGGTCTTGGCGGTGGATGCGTTTGCCCACATTCCTTAAAAATTCCCTCCAGAGGAATTGCAATCGTAGCAGTGACGTAGCATCGAAGCCACGAAGTGAAGCGCCTTTCGCTAGCTGTGTTATTTGATTTTATAATTTTAGACGATATGTCCAAGATATTAGAAGATCAAGCAAACGAGTAGTTTGTTCTAGAGGCGTGAAGTTTGCACTGTGCAGCGATGTGTGAATGACTTCATCAACAACGCAAGGGAGTCATTCCAAACAAACAAATATACAATTTATCAAAAGCCATCAAAAGGGCAAAATAAAAGCGTATCAAATCATTAGTGACTGTAATAATATGTTTGGATATTGTCATTAATGTTCAAGAGAATCCATCATCGGATAAATTGCAAAAACCTTACAGAAAACCTGATTTCATTAAGGATTTTAAAGAAAATGAGACAGACAAGTTTTGCTAAATGTGTAAAAAAGGTTATTGAAATTATTTTTCTTCACTAGACAGTGAAAGAAAAAGTGAGTATGTAATCTCGGGAACATATTGGGTGACGGAGATTCAACGAGGAAAACCCACATCAATCAGAATCATGATTACGTCTGCGTACCTGATGACCGTTTTCATTAAAAATTATTGAATCATTTTGAATTCGTCATGACTCACGATATTTCAGCCTCATCGTTTGGTATTTATACAAACCTGTCGACACCGTGACAAAAGCGTAATTGTATGTTATTTCCATAACCAAAATTCCAACGACATAAATATGTAACAGCAAAATGCCATGGAAGCGGCAGGAACATACAAATTTTATACAAGAGACAAAAGAGAAGATAAACGAAAAAATCAACACGTCCAAACAACGTTTATTTAAACTATAATATATCTATTTTTATAATTAGACTGTTTTTTGGTTTGACTGAGGATTGAACCTTTCACCCCAGATAATGAAGTTAACCGCGCTAACAGCAGAAGCAAATACCGATTAGGTAGGACCGACATTTGCTTCGTATATTAATCAAGAATCTTCGAAAAGTGATATTAAATTTAACAAACTCAGTACACAGGACTCACAAATGGGTTTCAAAGCTGGATGCTCTAATGAAATACAGCCGTATACAAAATGAAACAGACAATCGAATACTGCACAGCCAGAAAAACTACGGTGTACCCATACTTACTCGATTTAAGCAAAGCTTTTGACAGAGTTAATCATAATAAATTATGGAAAAAACTGACCAAACGACGAGCAGCACCGCAAATTTTCAATATATTGATTACATGGTACAACCAGCAATATACTTTTTCCCGAATATACGTATACCAATTTCATATTACACCAGTTGACTATGAGTAATGTTGGTTGGGGATAAATTGTTCTTATCCACAGATAAAATTATTTGGTAGACTAGTATCTGTATGCCATTATACATGTGTACAATTATAACCATAGATACAAAGAGTATTTATATATATCACGACAGTATCCGGTTGTCGGTGACGTTAGCCAGTGTAGTTTATGATTCAGTCCTCCCACACAATGCCTGGAAAGTAAGGTGCAGAGACGGACAATTTTTTTTAAATATGGGTTATAAATCATAGGTTTAGTTAAAAGTTTTTTTTATATTACGAGTAGATATTGTTTTCGAGTAGTTGAAATTTAATTTCATGCACCTAATTAGACTTCGGACGTATTTATTATGGAGTTGAAATGTTTTGCAAAGGCAGCTAAGTCATTTCATTTGGTAGCTACCGTTTATTTTTCTTAAGACAGTTAACTATCCCGCAGCTAAGTGGGGGAGTAGTTAGTATCCAAAATTTCTATCCTCTTTTAAATAGCTTAAATACTTGACATATAATTTAAGTGTTTAAGGTATTCCTGCGCATATACATAAGTTACCATTAATAATTGACAGAATAATTGGGATTTCTATAGTTTAAAAGCCCATAAGACAGAAAAATGGAAGGTGTCGTCGGGAGAACCACTTGGTTACAGACGTCTTATTTGGCATCTTGGCCTGTCAAGAGTCAATTAAAATATCGCTATAATTTTATAGAGAATACATATGTTGTACAACCCGGGAAGATAAGTACATCAGTACGGCATGAAGATAAGTATTTATGAAGAATTAAAACAAAATTTTGCGTGTTTTTTCAATTTTTCGTGATTGTTGAGACCAAAAAAATAATTTTAACTGGCTATTTAGAGATTGGGATTAGCGCCCATAATTTACGAGCATTTATTGAAAAAAATCTCCGAATTTTAATATGGACACATGTAAATCAGTTACAGTGCTATAGAACCAATGAAGCCACACATTTTTCATAGTTTATCCCATATTTATAGGATCCATAAAAGAAATATAAAAAACTGTGAAAATTTATAAACCCGTAAATTCCGTGTGTTTGTTACTTTCAAATTTCCCTACATAGTACATAATGGGGGCAATATTGAATATTGCTAATTGACTCACAACTTATGTTTGCAAAGTAGGCGCCAATATTGTGGACGTTTGGCGTTCAATTTAGAAAGCCACTTTGTGGATGTCTAGCCTTTATACATTAAAAAATCTTTATTCTATACAAAAATATTATTACAACATAAAACCTATGTAAGAATCGTGGCTCCCTTATCAGACACAAGAACTCCTCTTTTCTGGTAAGGTATACATAACCAATGATGATCTAAAATGTAATATTGTTAAATATTTATGTATCTATATTCCTTATATTACAATAACAAATAAAAAAAGGCTAGGCATATTTACTCGCATATAATAGGTTATAAAAAAATATTGAAATTAACCACTTTTAGGCAGTAAACACGATAAAAATACCCAAACTTGTGTGTCAAAATCGCGAAAATAGAATAAAAAATATTCCTAATTTCTAATAAAACAGAGATTTGGGGCACTTGCTCATTGGTAATCTACCCAAAAGGTACCTAGTAAGTATTTTTAAACGGTAGATACTTCGCCACATTGTCTATGCTATTTTCTTCATTCATCACAGTGATTTCATTAAAAAATACTTCTTTGAAATGACTAATCGTTGTACCGGGTTTACGTACCTCAATGCCCAGCATAGAAAGTCATGACATTCAATATGAGATCACCTTCTGTACCATGTGACCCACAGTAGGTATTATGAGGTTGCTGAAATTACCATATATAATGACGAGTTTTTAGTTTGACTCTGACATACTTTAGCACTTTTATTTGCCATTTCGCACTTCCATTTAACGTAGGTACAAATATCGCTTAGATTCATAAATAAGCCAATATTTTTGGTAACCGTCATCGGTAATCAATCAGTAATATCGAATTAATCATAATTGTTTGCCTCGGACTTAATTTAATTTGCGTCTTAAAGTTATTGAATGCTAAACGCGTGGATAAGACACAAACCTAGAGAATGCGAAAGTCTAACCTGATTTTATTTGTCGGAGATAAATCGTCGGAAATTGGAAATTTGACAGGAAATAAGCTGTTATTCTTTAATCACTAATCAAGTGTAAAGCCTTTATCTACATATTAGCAGTGGCGTATCAATAAGGACAATCTAAAGGTTCTCCGGGAAATTTGAAGTCCCTTCTGTATATATTTTTAATATTAGTATTATTGCACTTATTTTTTGATTTTTTGATATAGGAGCATACAGAGCTTCGGGCCAAAAAGGCCCCTTTCTTTTTCATCATGAGTTTTAATTATGTTTGTTGGAAAATAAGATTTAGGAATTGCACTCATATCTTATTAACATTAGTAGTATTGCACTCATATCATATTAATATTAGTAGTATTGCACTCATATCTTATTGATATTAGTAGTATTGCACTCATATCTCATTAATATTAGTAGTATTGCACTCATATCTTATTAATATTAGTAGTATTGCATTCCTATCTTATTAATATTAGTGGTATTGCACTCACATCGTATTGATATTAGTAGTATTGCACTCATATCTTATTGATATTAGTAGTTTTGCAATCATATCTTATTAATATTAGTAGTATTGCACTCATATCTTATTAAAGTGTTTCCGGACTATTGTTTGCTCATTAACAGTCAATTTTCGATTTAAAAAGGACATCAGGATACTATTTAAAATATGTAGGTAGGTTGATTTAATTTACATACTAGCCATTTTCTACGACTCGTTGTTAATTTAAAATCACGGATGTGTTTCGTCAATCCCGTTTTTAACCGGATTACCAATAATTAGAAAAGATTCTTAATAAATTGGCAATACTCATTTTCAATACATAAAAATACCTTCCGCGTTGTATCCTCAAATACGAAATAGGCACTGAAGGAAATTATTTTCATTGGGGCCTCCTGCGTAGAATAAATGTAAGAAAAGGAAAGGATTTATAAATAGAACGTTCAAAAAATATATCTGACGGTGACAAGAGATCTAAAAATTGAAGCGTAACAGGCTGGCGAAGCCGGGGCGCCTCAATTTCCGTTACGCCACTGCGGTTTGTTGAAAAAAATCGAAATGATTGACCTTTGTCACAACAGATATAATTGGTTCATTATATATTTGTATCTGTGTGCGAATAACGGGAACTCGAACGAAATAAATGAGCACTAAATAAATACTGTCAATTTTTACGGAACTGCTGTGGTTTTCCAATAACTAATCGTGTCATGGCATTCGATTCAACAAGTCGACTATATATAGTCGCTCAATTAGACTTTTCAACAATTTTTCTATGACATCATGAAGAAAAATGAGTACTGAAAATTTATCTCTTCAAATTATTCGTAATCCGTTTAAAAACGAGATAGCAAGCCCTTAACGAATGAAAGAATAGGTTTCCTGATAAATTTTTAGTACAATACGAATACATAAACACGCATTGCGTCATCATATATGTGCGTGCATCAAGACTTGTTCCGATTTATTAGGAATTTACTAAAAATTTATCGCTAAACGGCCCTTCAATCCCGTTTTTGACCGGATTACCAATAATTTGAAGATATTCTTAATAAATTAGCAATACTCAATTTTCTCTGTGATTGTACTCAAATTCAAACTTCGGACTCGATTTACTCAAAAATATCTAGAAAAAATCTTATATGGAGTATATCAACAGAATAAAGAGTTAGACAAGCTCATCAACAATATAAAAAGTTAGACAAGCTTATCAACAATATAAAGAATTAGACAAGCTCATCAACGATATAAAGAGTTAGACAAGCTCATCAACAATATAAAAAGTTAGACAAGCTTATCAACAATTTAAAAAGTTAAACAAGTTTATCAACAATATAAAGAGTTAGACAAGATTATCAACGATATAAAGAGATAGACAAGCTTATCAACAATATTAAGAGTTAGACAAGCTCATCAACAATATAAAGAGTTAGACAAGCTCATCAACAATATAAAAAGTAAGACAAGCTTATCAACAATATAAGGAGTTAAACAAGCTTATCAACAATATAAAGAATTATACAAGCTCATCAACGATATAAAGAGATAGACAAGCTTATCAACAATATTAAGAGTAAGACAAGATCATCAACAATATAAAGAGTTAGACAAGCTCATCAACAATATAAAAAGTTAGACAAGCTTATCAACAATATAAGGAGTTAAACAAGCTTATCAATAATATACAGAATTAGACAAGCTCATCAACGATATAAAGAGATAGACAAGCTTATCAACAATATTAAGAGTTAGACAAGCTCCTCAACAATATAAAGAATTAGACAAGGTCATCAACGATATAAAGAGTTAAACAAGCTCATCAACAATATAAAAAGTTAGACAAGCTTATCAACAATATAAGGAGTTAAACAAGCTTATCAATAATATACAGAATTATACAAGCTCATCAACGATATAAAGAGATAGACAAGCTTATCAACAATATTAAGAGTTAGACAAGCTCCTCAACAATATAAAGAATTAGACAAGGTCATCAACGATATAAAGAGATAGACAAGCTTATCAACAATATTAAGAATTAGACAAGCTCATCAACAATATAAAGAGTTAGACAAGCTCATCAACAATATAAAAAGTAAGACAAGCTTATCAACAATATAAGGAGTTAAACAAGCTTATCAACAATATAAAGAATTATACAAGCTCATCGACGATATAAAGAGATAGACAAGCTTATCAACAATATTAAGAGTTAGACAAGCTCATCAACAATATAAAGAGTTAGACAAGCTCATCAAAAATATAAAAAGTTAGACAAGCTTATCAACAATATAAGGAGTTAAACAAGCTTATCAATAATATACAGAATTAGACAAGCTCATCAACGATATGAAGAGATAGACAAGCTTATCAACAATATTAAGAGTTAGACAAGCTCATCTTCAATATAAAAAGTAAGACAAGCTTATCAACAATACAAAGAGTTAGACAAGCTTATCAACAATATAAAAAATTAGACAAGCTTATCAACAATATTAAGAGTTAGACAAGATTATCAACAATATAAAGAGTTAGACAAGCTTATCAACAATATAAAGAGTTAGAGAAGCTTATCAAAAATATAAAGAGTTAGACAAAATTATTAAAAATCTAAAGATTTAGACAAGCTTATCGACAATATAAAGAGTTAGACAAGCTTATCAACAATATAAAAAGTTAGACAAGCTTATCAACAATATAAAGAGTTAGACAAGCTTATCAACAATATAAAGAGTTAGACAAGCTTGTCAACAATATATGGAGTTAAACAAGCTTATCAACAATATAAAGAGTTCGATAAGCTTATCAACAATATAAAATAATGAGTTATTGACTATCGATAAATAACAAGAGCACTTAATTTTATCCATACTTGTAAAATGGCAAGGTAAAAAATGTCGGTCTTTTAATGATTTAAGGCTAGGTCTACACACCCACACCAAGTATTTTAGATAAAAAAGTTTATTTTCAATCTATCATTGAATGATAAGATAATATTAACAAATCTAAAAGAAACATGAATCAGAACAATACACAAAAAATAAAAAGATAACGGTCCCAACTGGGTTTCGAACCCAGCATCTCTGTCTTAGCGGGACAACGTCTGTATCCACTCGGCCAATGGGACCTAATTATTATACGTCGTATTTGTTGATATCATATTTCAAATTCAGAATAAACAATATTATCTCGCAACTATTTTTTCCCATGTTTTTGGCATCTATCTTTTTTGAATCACAACGTTCTAAAGAATTGATTTAATATAGATAGTGTCTCGGATAAACATAGCCGATATTTATTTATATGTGACACCTATTTATTTATTTTTTGTAAAAGTCTTAATATAATCACTTACGAATTCAATCAGCATCATATGCGAAGATTTTGCGAAGTATTGTAGTGTGAATAATCCATTTCATTTCTTACCTGAAAATAATAAAAATACCAAAATTATTAAAATTATATTATTGAATGTTGTTATGTTGATATATTTAAATAAATTGCGCATAGACACAGCTGTGAATTATACAAACAAAACACAAAGCATTATAACTCGAGTGAATATTATTCGTTCCGGCGAATTTCTCGCGTGTTCTCTTCGACTTTTCAATAAAAACTAACAGAACCGGTTTTGCGGTGCAGGATGCTGTTATGATCCTGCCGCTGAGAGCTGCGTTGTAGTCTCTCTTTCTTTTACATGTGTCGTTTATGGAGAACAGGAATAAGTGACAAAGGAGTTTTCTGTGGTGAGCTTTTATTGCGGTTGCAGGATATGGGATGGTTACGGTTTATGTTTCTTCAGCATTCGTGCAACTTCGGACAAAGAGGAAAGTTTAATATCGGTACATTGAACGACTATTATGAGGATAGAAGTTATGAAATTTTTATACAGTGTGTAATGCTGGTTGGTATTTACGCAGAAAACAACATAATAGTATGAACGGTGATATTATAGGCGCGTTTATATTCAAATCGTCCACCTTTTATGGTTACATTCGAGGTCGGCTATCGTGAGGACAATTTGCAGCCTACACGGAGAAAAATGAATAATGTTGATTTATTAAAATCCTGGTATAAACGTGATGGCAGGCCATTTCCTAATAAAATATGAGTACGTTCAGAATATATCATAATATAATGACGTAATGCGAAATCATTAGAATTTTTATGAACACGTGTTTCGATATCCTGATAACTTTCAATTTGGGAGGCAGCTTTGAGTACCGCCGCCCCGGGAACCATTTATTGGATAACCAACACCTCTGCTATAGGTCATCCTAAATGGTTCACTACGTTTGATGATTTATCAGGAGTGCCCAGGTTCATTGGGTGAGGTATGTTCAAAATGCGCCTGCCCAACATCTGCGTGGCATACCAGATCGGACCCGTTATATAAATATGTCCGTGACTCCTGGACGCAGTGATCCCTAGATTCCAGCCCAACCTTTTACCTTCCCTGAACTTCCTCTACTTCATTTACTTTAAAAAAAACCTCTACACAGCATCAGAAAAGATGACATATGCCCTGAGGGAAATTATTTTCTCGACAGTATCCTGGGTAGGGTTAATGTAAAAAAAACATATTCTGTGTTTTACTGACAGTTTCTAAGGAAATCTATCAATTCATTCGTTAAAGGCCTGCAGTCCCGTTGTTAACAAGAATACAAATAAATTTACCAGATATTTAATAAATTAGCAATATTTTATATCACTTTTCTCCGCGTACGAAAGGATCAAACCCGAGTCTTCCTTCGTTTTTTCTAGATTTTAGATTTCATCGGTTAATGTTTTATTATTTTCATGTCGAAAATAATTTATCATTTTTGACCATTCGGTGAATGATTTGTAGATTAGTTACGTAGTTAATTCGTGGCATTTTTTAACATGTATCCCTTATGAAAATTGTGTAGTCAACTTTTAAGTGGAATAAGTACACTTAAAAATACCTTCCTAAATCCATTAAAATTTACTTAAAAAAAGAACCTAGATTTATGTGTATTCAACACGAACTATAGGAATATAACAAGGCAAAGACATACTGAAACAACTTCCTTATAGTTATTCTCAGTTCCCACGTACACAGTCTTTCTCCGCATTCTCGTCCCAAGCAATAGTTAAGTGTCGCAAATAATGCATTATATCCCAAATTAAGATAATTAGACGACTAGCGGATCCATTGCACTGATAGAAACAATATATTATAGATTTGTATAGGATGAAGCATTATGTTGAATGAATATGATGTAGGTAGCGCGCTGTGCCACCGGACGACGGCCTGGACGAGAGTGTGCTCAGATTTCTGGAAATGCTGACTCGTTCCGGCGCATCAAAGCAGAGAACTCTTATCCTCTTTCTTTCTACAACGGCTTGCAATCAACCTACATTCGTTTCGACATTAATCACTTGAAACTGTTTTTCTAAAGCTAAGATCAGTACCATTCATATCCGTGATTTGAGGACTTTGTACCAGCTACAAGGAGTAGTCATAAAGCAGATGAACGTGACTTATCGATGTATTTTCCATCAATTCCACTAGGCAACAATTACAATGGACGCCGATGAAGCTAAATTCAAAGATGCAGCTTCTTTAAGCGTCGTTTTTCATTTGACTTATTTCTGAAAACAATAGACATAATGTAGGTTTAAATATAAATATCGTTTTTGTAAGATTGTGGTATACATATACATCTGACTAAGAATGCTGTATTTCTTACAACTCTTTTATGAATTGTACGTTTTGGAAATCTTAACAAATTATATGCTGGTGAAAAATGAATGGCTGGCATTTTCATAAAAGTATTAAAAACAAACTTCAACATTAATTTAAGTATTAAAAATTTAAATAATACGTAATCCTCTATAGTTTTTTAATAACTGATTAAGGCTGAACGACTGACATTTTGCAGAACAATTTTCCAATGCGATCTCCTACCCACGTCTTGGCAAATGGCGCTTGTACAGTAAACTGTTCACAACAGTCTGATGTCACGTTGACATTTATGTTGAATTATTAACCGTCGTAATGACTCAGAAAATTATAAAAACACAAGTAGGTAAAATTTCGAAGTCATCGAAAAGATTTATGTGAATAGCACGTTTAAAGATGTTCATTTTTAATGAAATTGTTCGAAAACCTTAAAACATATGGGCTGTCCAAAGGACAGGCTAAGTAACTTCTCATTGGATCGAAATTCACTAAGGTACCTAGATAGAATGACTACTAATTAACAGGAATCAGATGTAACTGTTGGGAGTGACGACGAAGAAGCAGATAAATGGGAAATAAGCTCGGAGAGTAATGTGTTGGTTTAATCAGGAGACGTCTTCAATGACAGCTCAGAAAATACAAATATTCTGTACCTACCCATGTGACTCATAACTTATAGTAATGCAATTAAAAAAATAAACGCGTATCTATAAATAACTAACTAAACCTCAATTAATGCACAAGGACAGAACATACACATGTGTCCGTTTTAGCGATGATTCACCACCATGAAAATACTGGTTGAACTTTACACCGTAAAAAAATCAACCGGTATAATAAATCTATTGTATTAATAGGTGTATGTAATTTTATTAAAAGGTGTATGTAATTTTATTAATAGGTGTATGTAATTTTATTAATAGGTGTATGTAATTTTATTAATAGGTGTATGTAATTTTATTAATAGGTGTATGTAATTTTTTGGTTTGACTAATGATTTAACATTCCTCCCCAGACTGGAGTCAACCGCGCTAAGCCAAATTCCAATTGGGTATGGCTGACATTTATTTCATATGTTAACTGGTGTAATGTCACAAATTATTATAAACAATAATTGTAAATGTTCTCCAAAATGCCCTGGAAAGAATCTCAGTCTTGTGATGTCCCGAAAGAAACCATTCATCTGTTCTGAATGCAATTACTAATGTTATCCAAATTGACCCTGGTAATAAATTACATCTTTGCGATTCTTTCAAGGATAAAGAAACCATCCTGTCACTTCGAATGCAATCAACAATGTTCTCAAAATTGGTTTTGACAGCATCGCCATTCCATTGTAAGAATATTATGTACTAAATACACAATTTGGCTGTCCTGAAACGGGAATCCTTCCCAGTTGGACAGACAAAGGTTCATTTTTTTGTATTGTTTGTAATTTATATATATATAAAATAAAATAAAAAAATTACTCGCCTGAAATACGGCAGCCAATAATAATGCAGCCGACGGGAATTTATTTATTTTTACTCTGGAGATATTTTCAATTTGTATGGATATTTCAGGCTAGTAATTATTGCTTATAACAATTAGTTATTCTTTGTACCGTGCATAAAAAACCTTGTCTTATAAATATACGTTTATCATTAAAAAAATAATGGTGTGATGACATCCAATTTCAGAGAAATGCACATATGTCCGCGTGTATATGCGTAATTGCAACCGAAATTGTTGATATAATGCACTGTGATCAACAATGAGTCTAGCCGAGTTTTAGCTCGATTGAATATCGGGAAGTGGTTTAATATTCACTTCCAAGATTGAAATTCGAGTAGATGTATTTAAAAATAGAAGTTTAATAATTCTTGAATAATTAAATCTGTAAAGGATACAAAGTTAAATAGTATATTTAGGTACTTATTCCAAAGTATAGTTTGAGTTATCAACAACCTTGATAAGTACCTTTGTATTGGTCGCTAGAGGGAAAGGAAACTGAATGTAGGTAACTACATATTATGTCATTTGATTATTAATTTCCTAATTATGATCAAGTATAGAAGCAAATAACACCTAGTAATTATGTATGTTGTTCGCGCTACAGCATTCATGATAAGTACTTACGTAGTAGGCAATATTTTAGCAAAAGCTTAGGAGCTTTTCAAATACTTTTTCGAAAGCACAAAAAAAAATGATTCTAATCATACTTTAAATGAATTTATTTATCATTATTATAATTGTTATTATTATTAGGTAAAATATTTTTTACAATTCAAGTTTTCCAGTAATGTAGGCCTCACTGGGTGGCTTGCCCGTGCTGAGGCCTTCATTTTATAATATGAAAATATAAACTACATAATAAATTACAAGAGAAAAATTATACATTTAAAATTAAAAATACATAATAATATATTTAAAATTAAAAAATAGTACATTGAAAATAATCTTGTGTGTTTGTAAGTGATGTGTGTTTATATTGGTTTTGTGTGTTACGTGTAGGTTTTATTTTTATTTTATGCTATGAAATTTTGGTAATATTGTCTTTTTTGTTCTTTAATCCATTTTGTAATTTTGTGTGTGAATTTATTTTTACTTTCCTCAATTTTTATTTCAAGTTTTAAACTGTTGAAAGCTTTTATTTCATGGTAGTGTCTTTGTCCAAAGCTTGAATATATTGTCGGAGTTTTTATGTTTTCTTTGTACGCTTGTCTAACTGGTCTGTTAGTGTTATTTTGTGTTTGTTGAAATTTTTTTTTTTTTTGTCAAAAATGATGACTAATAAAGATATTAGAAAACGATGACTTTGTATTGCACTTTTTGTGTACCTACGTACCGATGATATAAACCTCTTTAACTGGTACCGCTTTCAGATACTAATAAAAATATTATGCGAAAGTGAATGATTATAGAAGAAGTCTAGTATAAAATAGAAGTCAGGAAGCCCTAAGTAAGCGCAATTTGAGCAGTCAGCTCCGGGCGTCGACTTTCCAAGGCGCCAAGGCGCTGATTATACCCAACACCTAACACATCGCTCTTGAGGTTATTTTTCATAAAAACGGTGCTGCAGAAAAATACAAACAATATTACCGATTAATGATAATCTACCTAGTTGTCTAGTGGTGCCAACATTTTACTTGCGCCAGGTGTCAATTTACCTTGTGCCGGCTCTGACTTGAGTAAAAACAAAAACAGATGAATATGAAAGAAATAATGAGTGTGTCAAGTCAGAATTGTGTGGCGATTCATACTCTCTGCCCCCTCACGAAAAAAGTGATGGTTATATAGTTCGTCAGGAGCTAACTATCGCCAGGAGCGATGTCCCGACTGCAAAGATAAATGTGTACAAAGATGTCTATAGATAATTTAAAATAAAGAATTGCACGTCGTGAATAGCGATCAAATTAGTTTTTGCCTTCCGGTTCACTGTTGTCATACTTATTAGCGAAGATATTGTTTGGTAGTTAGTAACATGAAAAGCTATTTAATTTCTTACCTAGTGCATAATGTTTACTGAATGACAGAATAACGAGAAAACTATTATACGGAAAATTGATGAGGTTCGGTCTTGCTGAAAAATCCAAGAATAAGAACTGTGCAAAATCATTTCCGCTACAAAAATAAGTTTTAGTTCAAAGAATGCTTAATAATAATAATAATTGTCTTCCTTTTTTGTAACAAATAGAGATAATGATATTCTCACTGGGATCTCCCGTGCTGAGGATTACATTTGCATATCATTCAAATTTAGTAATATGGATAATGTGAAGTATATTGACGGAGAGAAATCGAATTTTACCCTTACGATAAATTAGCAGACCTTATTAATAAAACATCAATTTCAATGAAGACGTGTTCCACCATCATGATAATATATTCGTAATTTACTAAATGTTTATCAGGTAACCTGATAATTCATTCGCAATGCCTGAAATCCAGTTGTAACCGGAATTTCAAAAGATAATTTGAAGAGATTGTTAATAAATTAGGAATAGTCATTTTCTCCGTGTAATGTAGTGTTTTTCTGAAATAACTATAAATATATTAATTCTTAAATAATTACAAATTCACTTTGTGTCATTTTAATTTTGATTAAATAAATATCTTTGTATTCACCACCATTTAATCAAAAAGGATCGACGTGTTGAAAAACCAATGGTTTCTTTGTCAGCATAATACAGAAAATCAATACATTTAAGAATAGACAAACAAGTAACCTTAAACTTAACCAAAAATATTACGATGAGCGTTAATTAATTAGTTAATATTATAAATATAAATACATTTATTTAATTTAATTTAAAATGACAAATCCTACTGGAAAAAACTCTACTGAACGATTGGAGATTTGATGTATCGGACCTTTCATCAACCAAGGCCGACCTTGGTCAACTGTTTGGGCGTACCATTACATTAATGTACTTTTTGAAATTACGTTATTAAATAATTTTTTAATCATATTACATCATAATGCCAATAGGAAGAACGATGTAAACATTTGAAGGGATTATTGAATACATCAAACAAGATAAGAATCTATCTAGAATTTTAATGGATTATACTTTTACTAATAGAAACAAAGGAACACAAATGTTATTACAATAGAGGGCCGTCGACATAACAATGAACAATATATTTTTATTATTATAGTGACTATTTAAACATCGTACATACAATATATAGTGAATATATGTATAGTAAATTGTATTTCTTGGTCCTCCTCACTAGCGTGAACTGTGCTGAAGTTGTGCTGTGAACCATGCTGTGCTGTGCTGAAGTTATTCATTTCTATTTTGAAGTTGTGCTGTGAACCATGCTGTGCTGTGCTGAAGTTATTCATTTCTATTTTGAAGTTGTGCTGTGAACCATGCTGTGCTGTGCTGAAGTTATTCATTTCTATTTTATTTGTTTTCTATGTGGTTTTAAATGTTTTTTCATTAATCTCTTTCAGCCAGATTTATATTCTTGATGTGTTGTAATTATTGAAATTTTCTATTCGCTTCTTATCTGGGGAAGGACGTTGTCGGGTTTTGTCTCAAAATAAATGTGGTTTCTTTGTCCGAATGTGGTTTTATGACGTTTTTTGGATATGGAATATTTTTGATGTCATTATGATTTGAGTTGGTGTAATCTTTTAATAATAAGTATCTTTTAATAATTTCAATAGTATATTTTTAGCATATATTTGTTGTATCTGTTGTACATGTATATGCTTAGATACGGCAGATACCCAAATATAAATGAAATACATCATTTTTAATAAATAATAATCTACATGTTTCAAAGCCAATGGCTTCTTCGTCAGGATTATAAAAATTTTAACGAATTTCATTTTTATCGTATAAAAATAGACAAGTAGACAAATAAGTACAAATAGACAAAAATATTATAATGAAAGGTGATTAATTAGTTGTCACTATAAAAATAAAAATAAATGAAATTATCGTAAAATAGTTAATTATTACAATTATGTCCATAGAAATTTAAAAAACACAAATTTTTGTATACGGAGGTCGTAAATAATTAGGTAAATCAAAAAAAATATTGTGCGATCAGAAAGTACGTATTATTCAAAAATGCGAAGTCGGTTATCCTTGAATTTACTTGTTTAGTGAGTAATAAAATATTTTCGTTTGTTTTTAATCTTATTCTTTATTATTTATAATTTGGGCAAATTTAATGATCTTTGTTCTCCAATCTCAGATGTACATCATTAAAATATCTCATTTCAAAAGAGATAAATCAGTTGTTTTCCTATTTAGAGCATGGGAAATGACTCATTTCAGGGCAAATACAAATTGCCTCCATATTTTTTAATGACCATCATTGTGCGGAACCTACGAAGCTACTTTTGAAGACAAAATGTTGATAGAGACAAAGAAAAGGCCAATTTGCTAAACGTATGACCTAAAAAAGATTTATTAACGGTTTTGAAATTACCAGAAAACAGAAGGAAACTAACTTGTATTTATTTATGATAGTGAATATATAATAGATTCGCTTAAAATAGATCCGCTCATGTGATCTATTTTAAAATTAGGTATATTTTATTTTATAAATGCGGTTTCCAAACTGTCTAATATCTAATTCATATAAGATATATTGAACGGGTGCGGCGCAAATTTTTACAATTTGTTAACTTAAAAATACAAATACCAATTCAAAGCATACACTTTAACTTCTTACTAAAGACACTTAAAGTTCATACCCTAGAGAATCAAGAAAAACTACAGACTTAAACTTTGTTTTTAAAACTATTCATTCCGAGCTCAAAGACTGTTGTGAACTCTAATCAACTTTAAAGTCACGTACATGCACCTTTAATATGGCACGATCAAGGAAATATTTGAGTCAGAATAACAGAAGAGTATGCATGATACGATGTATGAATATGAATAAAGCAAGAAGTGTGAGCCAAGACCGAGTTCTTCGTAGATCCGTACTCTTGGCCTACCCATTTTAGTAAATGGGGTGATGGTTTGTTAATATATATTATTAAGATGTGATTTTATCAAACGCTTCATTAAGTTGACATTATATAAAATTATTTCTTCCGACTAGGTTTTGAACTCTTGAACTATGTCTGGGTTTAAGGTTAATGTGCTCACATCCTTGCAAAAGAGGTAATCCATTTACCGCATTCGTTCCCTGTCAAGGGCAACCAAATAAAGTGTTTTCTTCGCAAAACATAATTATATGGCGTATTTGGTTTTGTTGATATAAAAACCTTGCAATAATGTCTTCACAGCTAAAATGAATTCAACAAGTTATTAGAATCAATTGCGATTTATTCCGACAGAAGTAGTCGAGATATAACGAAAGAATTGTGTTGAGTCTATTGACAGCGTCCTTGGCTAAATCGTATTATCCATGCCGGGCAGTGAAAGGCAGAATTATATCCTCGATGGCCTTTGTTACTGAACACTGGAGACTTGGACGTTACGAAGACTCATGCATAGTGGACACTGGACCGTAATGGACAGCCGACACCCTATCTGCCTATCTTGTAACTAGTTAGTCAACTAGAGGTCCTACAGCCGGGTTTGTGAAACCGCATTGGTGTTGAAACACTTGCTGATTTTAGCGCTTATGATATATTGTGTTTGTATATTGTTATATACGTGTATTGGGTATACATACAATGGGTATTAGTTAACACTGTGTTATTTTGCAGGTGCCTCGAGATATGATCATAGCCAGAACAAAAATACTTGTAGACTTATGAATATATTTGTTTTACTACCGGCTTTGCCTGAGATATCAACAGTAAACAAAGAATAATTATGTTTTCAATTAAAGTCAAATTGCTTTGTTTACACCACTTTATTACATACAAAATCGAGATGTTTCCTAATTAACTCCCCTTTACCCTACCCCTTCGACTAATTCTTCAAATCTTCTGCCGATTTTCTGTTTGCCACTCAACCCCCGCCCTCTAACCTGTCTCCTCCATGTATATTAAATTCTAGTATACGTTTTACAAGTATTGTTTACGACTTATCTTGATATGATGAAGATCGCATTGTTTACGACTTATCCTGATACGATGAAGAGTGCATTGTTTACGACTTATCCTGATACGATGAAGAGCGCATTGTTTACGACTTATCCTGATACGATGAAGAGCGCATTGTTTACGACTTATCCTGATACGATGAAGAGCGCATTGTTTACGACTTATCCTGATAAGATGAAGAGCGCTTTGTTTTCGACTTATCCTGATACGATGAAGATCGCATTGTTTACGACTTATCCTGATACGATGAAGAGTGCATTGTTTACGACTTATCCTGATACGATGAAGAGCGCATTGTTTACGACTTATCCTGATACGATGAAGAGCGCATTGTTTACGACTTATCCTGATACGATGAAGAGCGCATTGTTTACGACTTATCCTGATAAGATGAAGAGCGCTTTGTTTTCGACTTATCCTGATACGATGAAGAGCGGATTGTTTACGACTTATCCTGATATGACGAAAAGATCATTGTTTTCGACTTATCCTGATATGATGAAGGGAGCATTGTTGCATCTGGTGTCTTACACCAGGGCGATACTGAGAGTATCTTCCACTCTGTAAGTGCCGCAACTATACTATTTATTATTTTAAATGAATAAATTTTGAAACAAAACAAATTCATCGATCAAATTTACTTGCGCACGCCGGGATTCGAATCCACGACCTTCGGATTGCTAGTTGAAGGCCTGACCCCTCGACCTAATATTAATATAATTTAAGTTATGATAAAAATTTACGTAACGCGTATTCCTAAATTCCAAAATACGTATGATTGTATATTTATTAATCTATTATTTATTTTTTAATTAGTCAATTGGTAATACTAGTCATACACATACTAACATTCTTCATTATTTACGACACGCCACTGGTTTGTTCACAACAAAACCAGCGGATATCCATAAGGTCGTTGCAAAAAATTCTCAGAGTTCACTGAACACTGGACTTTTTTACGTACCTACCTAATTCAACATCACGAGAATCTCCTCATTCATGCCTCATATTTTAATTCAACCAATTTTTGCCGAATTTGTTGTCTGCAAGATGAAAAGGAAGTGACGAAGGTTAGATTCTACTTGCATGCATTGCGGCACACGTTCTGGTACCTACTGGTGGATACAGATCACGATTCGGAGAACAATAAGCATTATATACATTTTTATTCATTATGGGCAATTATACTCGAAAATAGTTTTAGATATTTAATTGTCTGTATCGTGGCTAAAGTGTTTTGACATGACACACGTTTGCGTGTATTTGCGATTCGTGGTTTTTCCTATTTAATGCATGCACTGTTGGGTACGTGATTGTATTCATATTCATATTTACCTAAATTTATTTATATAAAATATTTATTTTGCACAGTGTCCATAAAACAGTTGCAAACCGATATATTACAAAGATTACATACTTGTACGAATTAACAGTAGAAGATACGTTACTGAGACAACGAGCATGGACATTTCATGGTTGTTTCATCACTTTTCATGACTTTAAAACACTTTTCAAGTGTGTGTTGAATTGCTACTGTCCTGAGTTGCCCAGATACTCTTTGGATGTAGGTAGGTATTATGTTTATATTACGAGAAAAAAAAGAAAAGTCCCATGAAAAAGCTGTAATTCTTAGAAAATTCTTGCCCCTAAATGAAAACCTATAATAAAGAAAATGTCCCGAAATTGATCTTTTAAATTTAAGAAGTCTCTGTTTTGGATGTTTGTAAAGAGAGGTAAAAACACAGTTCGAATTTAAATGAAACATTTTTGAGAACCGTTAGTTTACATTATATAACACACCTTGAGCATATAACCATATTTATATTATTTGCCTTACACCTTCAGCTTGGCGGGCCGGATTTGGAGAGACCCTTCGAATACTTCAGCTATTCTTTAAAAGATTCTCCACAAAGCATCCCAAAGATGACCCATTATAACAATTATTCTACTCTGGACCACCAGTGTGGGTTTAATGGAAAATAATTGTCTTTTAAAAAAATATATTCAATATAATATAAATAAAAAATATATATTTTGAGGTTGGTTGAAGACAATGCATTCAGGATATTACAAGAATATATTTTTAGGATAATTAACAAGTAAGATTTTAAAGAATTTCAACTGCGACATCATCCGTCATTTATGTGCAAATTCCAAATGAGATCCGCCATTAAAGCGTTCTTTCTTTAAAAAAACCGTTCAAAGTAGCAGCACGCTTGGCCGGTGGCAACAGCGGAAGCCTCCGTCACCCTCTGGCGAGTCAGAGTCGAACCCTGAGTCGGCGGATGTGGAGTGGAGTCACCTACCTTGCAGCAGTGTTTCCCCAGACCACTGGGCAGCCAGCCACTGGCCACTTCCAACCTGCGGCTACTTCCTGCTGTGCGTTACCAGTAGACATTCAATGTATATGTCTAAGTGTCTGTCTCTGGTAGTCGCAGTTGAGGGCGTTTAGACTTATTATACTTTAGGTTCATTAAATCCCGAAATCTTAAACAAACTTAACAAACAACTCTATTCTAAAACAAAATTCCTTTACCTTTATAAATACAAAACAATATAAAAACACTAGATCTCAGGGTCAAAAACATTTCCGAGAAGCAACTACAAATACAGGGTTTTCCAATAAGAGATGTTATTTTGATATTCAATCGTAAAAGATCAATGGTTTCGTTGCTTGTGTGGCACATAGCGCCGTCTTGTTGAAAGTAAACGTTGTGCAGATCAATACCGTCCAATTCCGGCCATAAATATCATTAATCATCTCTCGATAGCGCAATACATTCACCGTAACCGTTGCTCCAGCCTCATTTTCGAAAAAGTAAGGTCCAATGAATCCGCCGGACCATAAACAGCACCAAAAAGTCACACGTTGAGGATAGAGAGGCTTTTCAACAATAACTCTTGGGTTTTCCGAGCCCCAGATGCGACAATTTTGCTTGTTGACGAAGCCAACGAGGTGGAAATGGGCCTCATCACTCAAGATGGTTTGCTTTTGATTCACTCAAGTGAATTTTAATCATTTCAATGCGTTGTTGAAGCATGTATCGTTCCTATACTATGAATATAAAAAAAGTTTCCTATACTATGGTACTGAACTCTACAGCAAAATCCCACTCTCATTCAAAACGAACAACAACATTATAACCTTTGGAATTTGGATACAAAACATAGGTAGATCAGAAATAGATACAGACTGAAACCGAAACCACTCAACTAAACCAAAAAAACACCAAGAAATTGTTTCAGAAAAAACACTACTTAATATTTTATTTTTTTGGAATAACTTTATAAAAAAAACCTTCAATTGTAATATTTACATATTGAAGACAATATTAGATTATTCTTGGGTTCGAGTCCTAGATGTAACCGTATCTTTTTCTGATTTTACTGTTTCAAATTTTCGTTTAGGAATCGCTTCCCGAATACCCGCTTGTACCTAGATTACATGAAGTTGGCAATACCACGCAGAACTAGTAGATGTGTTCAACTGTACGGATTCTAGTAACAAGAAGGCTATAGTAACATACCTCAATAATATTCATAATAAAGCTTAGCATAATACTATTCTTCTGCATTGAATTTCTGTGTAACAGACGTGTATCTGGCGTTGCTGGGGGTTGTCCTTAAGAAATAGACATATATCATTGCGAACTTTTGCGCAGGCCTTTTTATATACAATTCTGTAGTACATTATTTTGATGTAGCAATTTAAGTGCCCGAAAATATTTTTTTTACGATTTGATTTCAAAACATCGATTTTTCTCTAATTTCCATAAACATAATATGAACGTTTTATATATATAAACATTTCGGAAGAAATTTTCTAAATGATAATGAAAACCCTATCAAAATCCGTTGCGTAGTTTAGAAGCAAAGCGCACAAACAGACTTTATTTATGTTATACTATTTACAGATTACTATATAATTTTTATGTAAAAGCCCGTATGGGCGTAGAACATATAAATAAATAAAACATCTGGAGAAGAATTCGTTTATTCTATTGAAAATTACTGAGTTTCGTAATTCACAAAATCACCTCGCCATCGACAAATCTATCAGAAATCTCCATTCGCGTTGGCTTCTGTTTATTTTCTTTCAATCTTCGGTATAACTATATGAAATTATACTGTTCGAATCTCTTTCAACACTTTCGTGAGAAAATTTGCAGCTATTTGACGGAACTACAAAAAATTATACACGCTAAAAAGTTGGAGAACATCTTGGAGAATCACACATAACATTACCTTTTTGCTAATCTATCTCTAAGTACGCATTACGGCACTATCCTACAACGCAGAAAAAGTCTAAAACTATACCTTATAACCGGGAAATGAATCATTAAAAAGCACTCTCATCTCGAATAATATCACTATCTTTCACACTCAATTGAAACCGCTAAAATAATCGTAACAGACGGTGTCTGTAGCGAAACGATCTACGCATTTAACTTTGAGTCGAAAGGTTGCGACTGCAATCCTGTCCAAGCGTTAAAATTAACACATATTATTTTTGATCACACCCTATATCAATACGACATTGATTGAATCCATAATCTATGGTCAGTTAGCGATATTTGCGAGCACGCTCAGCACATGATTCGGACAGTCGGTAGACAAAATCTGCCGCTTTTAGCGCGGCCTCCAAGGAGAAGCTTAACTATCAATAACAATATCATGACAGGTCGGTGGATGAGTTGACATCGCGTTTGGGTCCCACCCAGGTATAGTGTGTTCAATTCCTCGGCTGGCTAAGTCTTCCATCACAACACAAGCAACATTTTCCAATTACTGTAGTGGTAGTAGAAGATTTTCAAATATTGTCAGGTTGTTCGTAACCCGGGAATGTTTGTCTTTCTTTTAAAAAAATATATATATATCGTTCTTGTATCGTTTAGTTGCTTTCGCATTTCAACGTTCTTACTGCAATGCCTTGTCTTTGGCATAGAACCTAGAACAATACGGAAGATACGTTGTTGCAGCTTCAGGATTATTATACGTGACACACCGCACACACTTCCTCTCACTGCATCGTATTTACTATTCGACCATTTTCTTAACAATAATTATTGTCTGTATTCGTTTCTTCTAGACAAATATTGGATTTACTTAGATAAATTTCACAAATTCAGTTAAGTCTGGTGTCGTGATATTTGATATCTATTGTTGTCACTATCTATAGCACTGAATGCTTGCTTCTGTATTGTTGCTACCGCGTTCACTTGCAGAGTGTTGTCACCTCACCTGCATCTTGGAATGCGGAAAAACAAGTTCTATATTCTTATTTTAACAAGGCATACAGTTTTTTTTTTTTTTTTTAACACTATGGCAGGAACCCGGTCTAATCAAGAAAGCCAATCAGATTTCCAAAAACTACAAAAAGGCCAACATTTTTGAATTTCAGTTCTTGAATCTGGTTTCTGTGTGTCCAGGCTATACTAACCAGCCTGTATCAGACGTAATCGTGACACACAAGACTGTAGATAGGGCCGGTGATCCCAATCTGTGGAGGCGTAAGATGTCTTCCTTCAGTGGCGTGGAGGGGTAGAACGGGGCCGTCTCTGATGCCGTTGTAGCTGGTCCGAATGCTGTTTTCGCGTCCTTGATGCTGAGTCCGGGTCTGGTCCGAAGGGGTAGGCAAGTCCGTGGTCCAGGGTGAGGCGGGGGTCAGAGTGAAAGAAGGCGAGTAGAAGCAGAAGTCGGAGCGAGGTAGAGGGCAGAGCAGAGAGAGAGGTGTAGAGCTGGTGGTGGTTTCTGGAGATCTGACGTTTTCAGGGCCTGTTGCCCGTTTTATAGGCCACCAGCGGGCGCACGACGCGCACACGGGCCCACTTTCTCTTTGATTCCTGGAATCCGTGAGCCGTGTTTGCGACGCTATCGCGGCGCCCGCCGGGCCGGTAGTTTCGGGGCGTGGTCGAACGTGACCACGGCCCTCCTTTGTTTGGGCACGATCCTCAGAACCGTGCCCGTGGGACGTAATGACGGCGTACCACCGGTCATTTGTGACGCTATGACGGCGCATGGCGCACGGCAAGGCTTCCCACTACGTTTTGGCACGGTTCTACCAATCGTGCCCGAATTAAAATATGAATATGATTTTACCAGCTCTCACATTACTTCTCTGCCCGTATACCTCTAGCCAAGCTCCGACGTTTCGTTTATTGTAACAATTTCACATTTTACATAACAATTTTACATAGCAATTTTACAAATTTCTACATTTTACATTTTTCGGCAGTATATTTTACTTTAATAACAGGGCAAATAGCAAATAAATAATATGGGGCGACGTCGGCTGATATTGGAGCAGTACGTCCGTTACACAGCCTTTTCACCATTTAGACAGTCTCCGTGGTTGAGTGGTTACAATATTTGGCTACGAATCCGATGGTCACGGGTTCAAATTTCATTTAAAATAATAATACATCTTATACCTACTTGCAGCACATTCTATAGTGGTAGACACTTTCAATATCGTTGTGAAAAAACTCGAAATATTGCTTGAAACGGTTTAGCCGTTTTCGGTAACCTTTCGCACCTTCGTATTCCCCATATCCTTCTCCTCTCCACTACTTTCAGCTTCACGACATACTCCACTGGCTCCAGGTAGCTTGGAGCAGTTGGGACTCTTCTGCAGTAAAGAAGATGATATTTATTGTTACGTTGGATCAATTTTGCGAGAGTGGATTTAGGGCTTTCTCATTCTTGTGATCATCAGTTTAGAAATTATCTTGCTAGGGAGAGATTGCAACAAGAATGCGTCTGCCTCTCCAAGAACCATCTCTAAACGATCTTCGATTAGCAGATAATTGGTAAAGATGTAAGCCATTGTGCTCTGGTGGCTCCATCGCCGCTTCAAAGGCGGAAGAAGCTGCGCGCACAATGGCCGGATATCGGCTTTGAATGCATTTCTGAGAAAACGGAAACCCATTCACACGAACGCTTGAATATTTCGAAACCGTTGCGGGCGTCTTGCGCGTTTCCGAGACCAATAAATCTTCACGTGTTTCAATTGCTAAAGAGATGTGTTGAATGTGTTGAAGTCTTGAACTCGTGCATGGGAGAAAAAAGTCAGCAATAATTAGATATTTTTAGTTGATAAACCGAATCTATTATAAGACTCTTTCACCTTTGTGTTTGGGATATTGAACTCTCTTCCAATTATGTTCCCATTCCAAATATGTTCAAATTCCCCCATATGTTGTGTATATAAACCGTGGACTAAGAATTTTGTGTACCAGTCTGAAGATGGCTTTGACGAGCTGAAACCGGTTACGGTCAAAATAAAATTAAGTGGAATAAAGTTTTTTATTTGTTTTATTATAATATATCTCTTCCAAATATTTTATTGACAAGAGTAATAATGTATGTATCTTTTGAGGTCGGTAAATTTTCTAGTCTGATTTTGATAATATCGTGAAATCATGCGAAGGGGAGTTAATTTAAAATATAAATTATGCATTTCTGTATATGGTTCTATAATTAGTAGTTCAGAGAACAGTGTCAGTAAATCAAAACCAAAATTTCCGCTAAAATCATAATTTGATTGATTTATAAGTAGGTCCTTAAATACGTACCTAATTTTTATAAACAATATTATTTAAAGCAACATTTAAAAATTTTCAAATAAGGAATTATACAACTTGTCCAAAGAAACATCACTATATCCACGACAATTCTTATTTCGAACTTTCGTCAGGCAGGTAGGTAACATAATATTAAAAAAATCAAAAAGAAAACTGAATCCTTAGGACGGGTTGTTTCGGAGAATTTGAACAATTCATCAAATTTCAAAGTTCATTTTCAAGTTCTGTGAAATATTTTTTCAAGTTATGTTATTTTTTCAGTTATGTCAAGCAACTAGCCTATAATGATATAATAACAGAACTTGAATAGGACTTTCACAGAACCCGGAAATGAACGTTGAAATTTGATGAATTGTTCAAATTTTCCGAAACAACCCGTCCTTAGTGAACCAATAAAACTGCCACCATATTGAACCGTACACTCAACATGCAAAAAAATACATACAGACGAAATACGAAACGATCGAGTTAAAACAGGACTTCGCTACGCTCAGTCAATAAACTGAAGTAATCTTAATGTCAACGCAGCTATTTTCGACTCGCAATATTGCGACAAGAGCAACAGGATTTAGAAATATTTATTAAACAGTCATACAAAGAACTATGAAGGATGGGTTGTTTCGTAGAATTTGAAAAATTCATCAAATTTCAACGTCCATTTTCGGGTTCTGTAAATGTCCTATTCAAGTTCTGTTATTATATCATTATAGGCCAGTTACTTGACATAACTGAAAAAATAACATAACTTGAAAAGAACTTTCACGGAACAACAATTATGAGGATTTTATAAAGCTTAATTTATACGGGTCACAATATATCCAAAGATTTCATATCTTAGTTTTTCGGCACAAATAAACGAATTCCATACGCAGTTCCGGTCATAAAACCCCATAAATCTTTAGATGTGAAAAAATTCCCACATATAATATAATATGTATTTTTTATTGTATCTTCAAACTAGATCTTCAGGCCAAGTAGGTCAGACTTCTTATCAGGAATTCTTTTCAGACACGCATGGCGACCTTTCCAATAGTCTAACAGGGGTATTTTTTACATTTATAACATATTTTTTCTTCCTTATTCGTACAGTTATGACTCTTAATAGAGAGCCTTGACAGATAAAATACATCGATTTGTCAATCTACTTTCAAGTAAGCGGCTTGTAAACCACTGATGGCTCTGTTGTAACTCATAACTGTAACATTTGTAACTCATAACTGTAACTTTTGTAACTTATAACTGTAACTTTGTAACTCATAACTGTAAGATTTGTAACTCATAACTCAAACTTTTGTAACTCATAACTGTAAATTTTGTTTCTCATAACTGTAACATTTGTAACTAATAACTGTAACTTTTGTTACTCATAACTGTAACTTTGTAACTCATAATTAAAACTTTTTTAACGCATAACTGTAACTTTTGTACCTCATAACATGCATTGATCCCTTCGGCACCTGTGCATAGTCGGAAAACATGCCAAAAGCGTGCCCAACATTTAGACACGGTTGACGTTCGTCACATGGGAACGGGTCGTTTTTAACAGGACATACCCCATGAGGTAAATTATTTTCCCCAGCACCTCCCGTATGGAGTTAATGTTTAAAAAAGTTGCAAACTCTTTAACCATGATATTAATTATAGTCGGGTTCTAGCAATCTTCTCATTGCCTATTGCTTGAGAAAACCAAACAGAATTATGCATGCAATAGAACCACTGGTTCCGGGAAGTGTGATACTTATTTTCTGTTTTAGAAAAATATTACCACTGTAGGGGAATAAATTAACTGTTCAGTACCTACTTAGTTCGTTCAATAATTACGAAATAATACAACCATCTGACAGCTAAACATATTAATCACACGGAATCTGTTTGCAGAGGTCCAAACTAAACAAGATAAGGAATTCATCATGCATATGAAACATCTGTTCCAACAATGCAGCACTGCACCGTGTTTGCATTAATGTTTACATTAGAAAATTACACAGGTGGGGAGTAATTTTTCTCTTCGATCCCTAAGGGATATCAAAAAAGGAGGCAGTTATGCAATTCCTCAAAGTAAAATATTCCGTGCCCAAGAGATATTTTTTTCTATTTTCGGATTTATAGGCTTATATGTTTTTTGCATGAAATATTATCATGAACAGGCAGAATTCTATTGATTCGCTCATATCCAATTTCAAAATAATAAGCCGATTATTTCTTCTATCCAAATGAGAATCAAATAGAGCTTCAAATTTATTTATATCGTGTTTCCATTACTGCAAGGAAATGTTTAACAGGATTGGGTGAAAAAGGTGTTTTGTACGTTTTTTGGGATTCTGAATAATTTCTTTAATACCAAGGCAACTACTATGTCCAGATAATGTTTTGATATTTTCAATCAAGTTTTCTCTTCTTTCTTTTAATGTTGGTAATTTAAGTTTCTCGAGTCTATCGTCATATTGACGGTCTTTCAAAGTTCTTTGTATTTTTGTGAATCATCTCTGTATTCTCTCTGTTAGATCTATATTAATCGCGAAACACGGACATTTGAAAAGCATTTATGTTTTGTATATTTTTAACATCGTGCCAGGTGTTAGATCAATGAAGGCTTTTCTGTAGTATGTCATAGAATATATGTTAATAAGTTCACTTTAAACAAATAAACAGGTAACTTATACAGCGACCAGGTAATAATCGTGCTTTATTATCTTCCTGGTAGAGCTACAATAACAGCGGTAAAGTCTTTGGCTAAAATCCCGGCGTTCGTAGATTCCAACATATTCAAAACTGCACAAGGATCCAGAGCTTGGAGCCAGAGAGACTACTATTCCTATTTTTGGAATTCATGTGAATCCAAAATGGGAGGCGAAGGAGATAGGGAAGACAATGGCGAAGACCTGTCTATTAAGATTTGAAACAGTTTCAAGCATAATCTTGATTCTAAATAGCGATCTCTCATCAGGGTGATCTAAGAGTATCTCCACTTTGGGATACTGAAGGGTGTGCTAGCGAAATTGAATTCATCAAAATATATTTTTAAATTTTTACTATTATCTGTACACGTCTGTGCTTCATCCCCTGCAAAAAAATAATACAACCTTTAAAGGCTTTTAGATAATTAAAATAATAAAATACAATGGATTTGATCACACCCCCATGTAATAGAAGACTGACCTACCTACAAAATACTAATCAAACTTCTAATTGATTACTTTGTGATATATGACTAACCAAATCCGCTTTCTTACGATTTCAGAGTTTTTTCAGACCATCACACCCACAAGACCACTCCTAAATAATACATCATAACAATAATGAGTAATCCTTCCTAATAGAACCTCTTTTTTTCTAAAGCCTACTAATCGAAAATATGAATAATAAGAAACAACTCATCAAACAATCCTTGTGGCACACCTTCGTATAATATTTTCAAAATACCAAATTTAATGTTATGTGTCCTTATTTAACTTACACCACTTACTTAATTGAAAAAAATATGAATAGAAAACTTAAAATTATTGCTACTAAGAATTTTAGAGTTTGCCAATCATCTCATTTCCACCGATCATACTTTTATTAAGGATTTTACACATTCTTATAAATCATTATTTATCATTACTTATCATCCTTACAAATTTTTGATAACTTATAAGTTACAAATATTGAATAAACAATTAAAGAGACCCATTCTAAACATATTCCATTACATATATTAGATTTAAAATTCTCCTTATGAAGGAAGGGAACTTCTAAAAGCGGTAGAACCATGTGTTAAAGTGATTTAAAACAAATTTATATGTTTTTATTATAAGTATGGCAAGCCATAAAGTAAATGATTTTTCAAAAACTGTCTTCGATACTTGTAGACTTTCTAGAGGAATACTTTAAGATAAGAACTATCATGATGGCGAACCTAATGTTTATTATCTTCGCATGAAATATGGTTTAGAAATCAAGCTGCAGGTGAAGTCTGCTATTATAGCGTACTAATTGGGTTAAGTATCCGAGAAGGTACTTTTACTTTCCTAGTGTTGTTTATTCAATATTACGCACGGTTAATAAATTTATTTAATTATTTTTTTACACCACAATGAATAGAACCTACAACCTCTCTATGAGTTTTCTTTGCATTAAAATAATATTTGCCACGGTAGCTTTCGCCAGTCAAACTGAGCGATCCTCAAGATAAAAAATAGATAATACTTAGGGCCATGAGCCAATTTATTTGCGGCAACAGTTAGCAACTATTTTAAAATTAATATAAATTCAAAAAAAGTTTTGTCGCCTCGTGTGTGCCCGCCTTATTTATATACATTAATGAATTTTGATTCGTGAAACTGTTGCGATGCGACTAAAGTTGCTTGTGTGTGTCACTGACACAACTGGATGTAATAATTATCTCTCTTGGTAGGTACACTTATACATTGTTAATCTGTTTGTTCTTCGTAAGTAAACTTATACATTTTTAATATGTTTGTTCTTAACAGGTACACTTATACATTGTTAATATATTTGTTCTTAGTAGGTACACTTATACATTGTCAATCTGTTTGTTCTTCGTAAGTACCTACACTTATACATTTTTAATATGTTTGTTCTTAACAGGTACACTTATACATTGTTAATATATTTGTTCTTAGTAGGTACACTTATACATTGTTAATCTGTTTGTTCTTGTTAGGTACACTTATACATACTTAATGTGTTTGTTCTTGGCAGGTACACTTATACATCGTTAATATGTTGGTTCTTGGTAGGTACACTTATGCATTGTTAATCTGTTTATTCTTGGTAGGTACACTTACACATTGTTGATCTGTTTGAATGGATTAATCTCCGTTATTTAATAATAATAATACAAAAAAATATATTACTAGCTGTACCCCGCCACGCATTGCAATGGCTTAGTCTGTCGGTGTAGATAGAGAACCAATAGCGCATGTTGCTTTTACATCCATCAGATGGCGCTGTTTAAAAAAACATATTTTTACCTGTCACAGGTGAAATCTATATAATATAGGTTGTATTGTTATCGAAACATGCTGTATGCAAACAATGCGTCCTATAGGTCTACCGTACAACACCTTTTAACATAGAGTGATATAGAAAGTGAAGTGAAATAAATTCACTATTTCTCAGTGCAACTTCGGTGCAGATGTTCATGAAAAAAAGTGTATTTTTACAAAAAAATGGTAAATTAACAATGTGTAGGCGTATGAATTAGGTATAACTGAAATAAGCACATGTTATGAAAATAATGTTGTTCATTATTCTGAATGGAAAAGGCGAATCAATTAGGACTACAAAGGTAGCCCATACAACCGTCGCACCTGGCTTCCTGTGCCATATGCTACTTGGTAGTTGTGTTATTATTATTTGTCGTTTAGTTCCCCACGCGATGTAATGAGTTCGAGTGCCTCTGTGGCCTACTCGCTCTGTAAAATTTGGTCCTTTGACAGTGGTGTGAATAAAACAAAAATGGGTATGGAGTTACGGAGATATATGTATATACAAAAATAAATTCAGTGCTCAAATTTTGTAAGGAATCAAAAAAAGTAGGAAGTAAGTAAAAATGAGTGAAAATATTTAAAAAAACTATTTTTACAACATATAAAATGTTTCCTTGTTATGTCATTTTTTTTAACAACTATAGTTACTGAGCAATAAATATTTATAATATCAACCAAATGAAAATATCCAATCATATTTCTGTGCTACTGGTATTTTGTTCTTGTCGTCAGGTTCACGTTTTGACTTTTATTCTTATTTTGCATAATATACCTAGGTAATTGTGACAATAGTTCCACTGCGGAAATTATCCGATGATAATCCGTGTTCCTGGAATTTTGTTCCCGTCAAAAGGTTCATGTTTTGTCGTGTATTGGCGCAGATGAAAAATCACGGATTGTTTGAATTCTCGACAAATCGGTTCCACTTTTGACAATGACAATTTAACAATGTATTATATTAAAGGTAGGTATATATATTTTACATCATTAATTGATTGAAGATTACCTAATGGTTTGTCTTTTAATATTACGAAATAAATTTTTAATCATTATTTATAAAAAACTTTGTATTCGCCCGGATAGTACCAAATCCTAATATGAGTAGGATTTCAGCAAAAAAAAAATTAAATGTAAATTAAAATTCGCTCAGTTTAGATTGCTGAAGATCGCCGATTGTGGTCACTATGTACTTCGTCTCTATTGAGAAAGTTATGACTGAGTTTGTAAGAAAAAAATTCAACGGTAAATTGTAGCACTCTTGCTTTTAGAGATTAATTTATTAATAGATAAACCAGATATCAACGTTCAAACAACGACACGTGTTGGAAATTATATTAGAAATTGATTCCATTTAAACATATTAAATCTTATTTCATTACTAGCGCATATCCGTGAAAAATCACGTTACATTATAATTGTAGAATTAGTGAAGCTAAAAATATAAAAAAAAATTGCCTTAAGGTCCTTAGCTCTTCAAAAACAAACAGCGTCAATTTTAGAGAGGATCAGAAAATTATCTTTCGAATAAACACTGTTAGTAACGCATTTCTGATATATGATTAACAAAATAATTTTGGTACCTACTTACTTTTTCGTTTGTCTGAATCTTTCCCATAGTCAGTTCCAATTTTGAAAAAAAACAACAAATCTCTCAGTTCTAGAGGCCATTGAACGAGAGTTACACACATACAAAGAGACGCACGACCGAAATAATTATTTTTAAATAATTTTTACTTACTGAGATGATTTTACTTCTACATTCAGAATAATTTCAAAAAATAACATAACATATTGAAATACTTTCCAAGACTAGCAACAGAAGATCGAAAATACGTCTTGAGTTACGAGAAGAGTTAATATGAAAATCGATTACGCATATATTTTTTAATTCACACATTCACCTTCTATTGACAATTATTATTTATTTATTTATTCAAACGCCATAAAATGGGTTTTACAATACATTGATAATCGAATTACAAGCGTACAGTGGTACACGGGAATTAATAAATCACAGAACAATTAATGTGTAAACAAAAACATTATTGCAAGTGATGCAGTTAATATAAGTGCAGCAAGACAATGCATAATTCAAAAGAAATATATACCAGTGTAACAATAGTTGAACTAATACTAGGCTTGTATAAGACCTGTCATAAGTATGAGGTGTCTATGATAATAGTCAGTAGTTAGTATAAAATAAATTCCATCAAGGTATAGAACCATATAGTTAACAGAGAATATCCTATTTGAACAGAGTATTAGTAAATGGTTCCCGACCGAATCACGTTAAGGCGATGCACTACGTCGTGTAATATTTTAAATTGAGCCGCTCTCAATAACAACCCTTACGTAGATGACGATTAGGTTTAAATTCCCGCTTAACACCATCCGCCTGTTTTGATTTATGCAAGAAAAAAACATGGCCAAAAAGTGCCTTTTATTTTATTTTGTGGATGTTCAGGCATAAATATTGATTTTTTTTCGATCATTTTATAAATAACTTAATTTGCCACATTAAACAATAAAATCATAACCGAAAATGGGTTCGTAAGTAGGAGATTTTGAACTTTAAAGCAGTTTTCATAGGACGTATACATTATTTTTTTCTGGGCTTAAAAAAAGACTAATCTAAAAAATACTCGATTATTTCAAAGGCCAGGATGTATTCTACTCGCAGTATTAAATTAAAGCATCTGAAACATTTCTAGGCGACCAAATTTTCAAACTAAAAACACATGATTTTAAATTACTACGTAGTGCATCGCCTTAAGAATCTTTTCAAATTATCCGTAATCTGGTTAAAAACGCGACTGACTGACGATCATTTCAAAGGCCAAGATGTATTCTACTCGCAGTATTTAATTAAAGAATCTGAAACATTTCTAGGCGACCAAATTTTTAAACCAAAAACACATGATTTTGCATTACTACGTATGACTGAAGCAGATTGCGATATTGCAATTCAGAAGATATTTGGGTTTTTATGTATCGCTAACAATATCAAGGCATCACAATCTCGGACTAAAAAATATAAGGCCGACGTAACGATATGATGTGTGTTAATTGGTCTTTAATGTTATATCGTGGGCGTATGCAAAACAACGATTAAAAAGTTATTCAGAGCGTAATGGTATTTTGTTTAATGAATATTATGGATAAAGAGTTGTGTGAAGCGTAAATAGTTAATATTTATTTAACACTCCGGTTAACGATTATTTGGACTTTTTTACATTGACTCCGCACAGGAGGCCACGAGGAAAATAATTTCCCTGAGGGCCTGTATCATCTTTGGGAATGCTGTGTGGGGGGTCTTTTTTTAAGGAAATGAATGAGAAATTAAAAAGTATGAGGGTTGGGTAGGAATCTAGGGATCAGTGTGTCCAGGAGTGACGGACATATGAATATATCCCTCCCAAAATGAGTCGAGAGAGCTTAAAGGGACTCCCCAAACCAGCCTCTCCCGATGTGGCACGCCACGCAGCTGGTGGGCAAGCGCATCATAGACCTCACTCGATGGACCCGGATACCCCTGCTAAATCGCCAAACGCAGCGAAACACTTGGGGTGACCTATGCCAGAGGTGTTGGTCATCCAGTAAATGGTTCCCCGGGCGGTCGGCGGGACCCAAACCCACCTCTCAAATTGAGAATGACGGGTTTCTTGTGTACATATTTACTAAATATGTCCTAATATAATCCTTATACACTAAAGGCCGTACTGATTAACGTGCATTGAATTTTAAAATGATAATTAACGTAATATGATAAATATTTATGATTTTATTAGAAAATTAATTCATTTCATCCCAGTGTCAACCCTTCACCGCCCCCTTGGAGGCTTTCACAGCTCATCACTGGCTTCCGAGGATACCAACCGTCCCCTTGGATCTCACCAACGACCCTAGTTGTAATTTGGTATCGCCCCCGTTAGAATTCACTAGTCTAGACACTTGTAACACCTATGTGTACATCGCGTAGAATAATAGCGAAAATTAATAAAAATTAGAACTCATATCGCTGCTGCACCCATCACCACTATTATTACAGCAAATTTAATCCATTAACTTTGTTTAAATTGCGAATGAAAGATGCGCATTTTCCTATAAGCGAGGTCAGAACTTAATCAGGTAATGCATCCATTATTGTGTATTTTAATTGCTTTATTTTCTGTTTTTTTTTTCGACTAATGATTGTCCAAGCTAGCACGCTTGCTAACGGTACACGCTAAATCACTCAACAAACTGTTAATTGCTTCTTTACGGGAGTTTGCACTAAATAAACTTAGTGGTCGCCTAATTGAAATTGGGGTTAAGCGCCCAATTTTGCTGTCACCAAAGCGGTTGAGCGTATTTTTCGCACATTTTTTTTACTGTCCCTTGACTAATTTATCGATATCTGTGTTGCTTTTTGCGTGGTAGCTGCAATAACAGAGGAGTACATTTAAAAAAAAATCAAATGCGATCAATATTGATTTTTATGCATTTCCAGGTAAAACACATCGTTTTCACAATAATTAGGTACAATACTCTTAGTTTATGTATATTAATTAATGGGTTTCGACTCTTTGTAATCAACAACAAACGAGCATCTAAAAAAAGGATTTTGCTTGTGAAGTGTCAAGTTTTTAACCACGGACCACGTGTAAGGTTGATTATTCAGATTTGACAGCTCGTAACGACAATAAGAACTCTAGCGGAGTAAAAAGGTACTATCAAACACGGCTACCATTTTGACAGGATTAACCAGAGACGGTACATACAAACAAATTTACAGACAGACGAAATGCAAACCGCTTGTTAATGGATTAACTTAGCGTTCATTTTTTTGGGTACTATGCCGTGCTTCTTTATCCGACGTTTCGGACAGCATTACGGTGTCGATCATCAGGGCAGATTTGTAATCGACCTAATGATGGACACTGTAATGCTGTCCGAAACTTTGGCTTAAGAAGGAGGTAACGCTACACGTCATAGTAACCCAAACATAAAGGACAACAATATTTTTAACTTTGAAAATCTAAAATCGTATCGTACTTAATGTTATGCATCTCACAGAATATAATGCATCATTTTTCACATAATAATCAACCTCACTAGGACCAAGCCCATACTTATAAATAGAGGCCACATTATTACCCTAGCGCCTATTTAATACCCCCAACACTGGACAAACTGAAGAGAAAATAGCTAAAACTGGTTGTTGAACTTAATTATTTCAAACAACCCTTATTTCAGATTATTGGTTTTTCAGTTCTAGACCAGAACGAGATTTAAATATTTAAATTCATGATTCCTATTTCAAGTAATATCCCATTAGAACTTCGCCGGGGCTAGTTACGTCATAAAAATGTAAGTTTTTATAAAGGCAAAGGTTCAGTACCGTTCATTGGAACCGCCCCATTAAAATAAGTAACCAGTAACCATGACGCACTGCCGTTCACAACAAACCGAATTAATCCACAAATGGCGGTTGACGACCTTGTGGAAGAGGGGGTAGGTGAAGAGCGAACGAACTTTCTGTCCTCGAAGGAGCTTTGGTCTATTTCAATGTTACCATTTAATCGATAAAGTAATATTTACAATACAATAATGTATACACGAGGCCGCAAATCTGTGGGTGGCAAAAGGTTTTTTTTTTTTTTTTTTAATTATTCTTTCAGCAGAGTTATTCAAGTGTTATTTGAGACACCCCTTCCAGATTGGACTATATCGGTAGTATGGAACCTAAAACACACTTTTTCGCTAAGGCGAAGCTTAGTGCTAAATCACTATTTTGATTAATCTTTATAATGAATTGGTGTACATTATGAATACCAAAAATTATGTTTTAGATAAATTGAAGGTTTTCCTAGCGTTTTGCTTGAGTAGAATACAAATAAAATAATAAATTACTCAATAAAAAATATAAATGTAAATTACGAAAAAATATATTTTTTCAATAGAAATGTATGAATGCGTAAAGGAAACCACTTTTAAAAAATACAGTATTATAGCTAAGATTATCTGTGACAGTTTCACTTGATTAACTTTTTTGCTTTCTTATAAAATTATTTACAAAATAAATAAAAACCAGTTTTGTGCTTGAAATCGAACGTTTTTATACTTCGTTTGTCAATCAATTTTAATGCCTATTACATAAAGTATAACGTATACCAAGAATATACACATTTTTGTCTTGTAGCTTCCTCTTAAATATCAGGTGGTCGACAGTCAGTATGTAGGTATATCAAATGAATCCTCGACTGTGACATAAATTTCTATTAAGATGTGATAATACCCTAAAATAATGTCGGAATCTTAATGACGTAAGTGAAGAAGCCGTGCATAGAAATATGCGATGCGCAGCTCTCATGTATAGGACAAAACTACGGTTGAATTTGCCCTGGCACATCTCTAAAATAAAGTGGGAATCGTAACGACATAAGTGAAGAAGTCGTGTCAAAAAATATTCGGCGCGCGGCTCGGCGTAATGGACGGATCTACGGTTGAATTTCCTCTAGCAGGCCTAGAAAATTGAAAATTCCGTAGGGTTTATATTAATTATTAATATGGCGAGTAAATAATTAATTACTTCCTTCTCCTATTATTGTTATATTTTGTCTGTGGGTATTTATGTTATGTCTATGCTAATTTTTCTATTCTTATATATCTTAATTTCCAGTAAACTATGTAGGTATCATAATGAAGAAACTATTGGTTTTGATGAATGTTGTTAGTTAAATAGTGTTGAAAACAAAGTTTGTTATTTTCATTTAAGGTAAAACAAAATCAGTATGCAAAGAGAGTAATTTATTTTGAAAAGAGAACCGTGGTAAAGCAGAGCTTTGAAATCCCTAATCTACATTATTATAAGCAATTGCGTTAGTTTTGTAAATGCATTCACAAAAATTTACTTAATTAATTAAAGGGTTCGATAATTTCCAGAACAATGGACAACCGACTGGTAAAAAACGTTTATGACCAGTTATTTCACGGAATGAAAAAGTTTATTTTCAAGTTCAGTGAAAGTTCTATTAAAGTTCTGTTATCATTTAAGTTATGTGAAACATCCTACACATAATGATATAATAACAGAACTTGAATAGAACTTTCACAAAACTTGAAAATTAATTTTGCGAAACAAACGGTTTTAAATGTAGGTAGCGAATCGTATGGTTGTAAACTTTATTTCTTTTTAAATATTCTTTAGGTAAGCCTGACTTTCTTGTATTTGTATTGCCTGCGTAAAAACAAAGAACGTATCTATTCTCAGAAAAAGAACATACACAAACTAACCATTTATTAAATAACTGAACACAACAGCAAAAAAGATTGATTCATGTCATAAGAATCTTTGAATGTGACATTCGTGGCTCGAGCGTGACATTAAGAAATATTAGCACCGTAGAAAGAGATTATATTAATAATATCAGTTAACGGAAACAACCTTGGTTTTGAGTAGGCAATAATAATATAATAAAAGCGATTTTTTGTTTGCAAATCAATGGACTGAATCATCTGCCGGACTAGCTATTTCGTAATTCGGCCTCATTGACCCAGTAAAAGTTTTACAATAAAATTAACGAACTGATCGGCATAAGGTTTTTAAGCTTCCTTAGAACGGATTGAGAAATATTACACGAATTGAGAAAGAATTATATATTTTAAATGTGGCAAATGCAGCAGGACTATGTAGTATATTTTTAATTAAAATGCAGCAATAAGAAGTATATATATGTAATATGTATGTGTGGCAAAAATAGTTCTAAGATATTTCATCAAAATGAAAATTCAACAAACCTTTAATAAGTGATATAGAGTCATTAAAAGTGATGAAACCAAAAATAGGTTTAATAGTTACCTATGTAACCTAATTTTTTTTCATCACCTTTCATGACTTTATATCACTTTTTGGAGGTGTATTGAGCTGCCATTTTGATGACATACGCGGTCAACGGAAAAAATGCAACATAATCAACACAATATGTGGATGTATATCAAAATCCAACTCATTTGGGAATATACGTTACAGAAGAATGCAGGAAAATCACTAGTCACATGAGAATGGAACGAAAATATAGAAAGTGCAACAAAATATATGTTTGTAAAAAAATGCAGCAAAACCATAGATATTTAAAATGATAGACTTGCCGAAATGAAATCTTGGAATCATTTAAACGGGCTGGATGCAAACCACGTGATCATATTTTTGGCACCTGGAGGGTTCTATAATGCTTTGAATAAACTATGACATCAGTCGTACACTGACCACCGAAGAGCGCACATTGAAATAAACAGATCATAAAATAAGGCGAAGGTTTGCAGCGCTGTCCATTGTTGGAATTTTCTGCACAGGATCTGAAGAGGAAGCTGCAAGCCAAAAATGTGTATATTCTTGGTATACCTTATATCGTAGGTAATAGGCATTAAAATCGCTTGACAAACGGAGTCTAGGAACGTTCGATTTCCAGCAAAAAACTGGTTTTTACTTATTTTGTAAACAATTTTATAAAAAGTTAAGCTAAAAAGTTAATCAAGTGAAACTGTCACAGATAATATTAGCTATAAATCTGTATTTTTTAAAAGTTGTTTCCTTTACGCGTTCATACATTTCTATTGAAAAAATATTTTTTGGAATAGTTTGCATTTATATTTTTTATTGAGTATTTTATTTTAAATTTGTATTCTTGTATTGACGTCAACATTGAGTAAGGTGGCTAAATTATAGCCCATTTGTAAAAGTGTCTTAACTAAATATTAAATTTTAGAAACAAGCACGAACTTTTGTTTACCGATTTGGGATTTGTTTTTTTTATTTTATTTTTACGCTGCCAGCAATTTGCACACCATTATAAAAAAAAGACTAGTAATTCATAAGTATATTTTATTTGAGAGGACTGAATAAGTGAATAATGCAAATTGCAATGCGAGTTGCCTGTACTGTCAGATTCATTTGTAGACAAATCACCGAAAGTAGGATGGTCACGCCGCCTTCCGCGTTACGCTCAAGTTAGTTTATTCCCCTGTCTATGAGCGATAGATGTCTATGAGCGGAACCAAGTATGCAAGACTGCAAGGGGTGTTAGTTCAACACAGCTGCTCGTTTAATATGAAGTGCCACCAGCGTAAATCGTAAAAATGATGGTGAACCCCAAATAGATAGCAGAATACGTAAAAAATATTTAAATAATCTAACAGCAATATTTCGAAACACATCTTCCGTAGTTCTTCCATCAGCTGGACATTTGTAAAATTATAGAAATGCTATTTTTCAACAGCCTTCGGATTTGCTTTCACGCTTGGTTACTCCGCTTTTCAATGACGACGCAAGAAGGTTGAAGAATTATAATGAATTGCCTATCATTATTAAATAATTAATTGTTGTGGTGTTGAATATGGCATTCGGGAATTCACATATAAATAAACATGAGTTAAGTTAGAGAAAAAAAAATCTAAGAGTATACAGCAGTTTTAGGTTTTATGAGTACGACTTTTTTTAGCAAGATACTATTAAAAATGTGAATGCGATCATTTCCCAACAAAATATTAGTCATTCAGAATATATCTTAATACGCGTTCACGCAGGTGCCCTTGTCCGAATACATATAATGGACGTGATGCGTAACTATTATTATCATGTAGAACTCGTGTTCCGACTTCCTCAACATATTCGTGCTTTACTAATAGTTTGTAATGAAATTTATCGAATCATTCGTTATGGGTTTCAATCACATTTTTAACAGAAAAACGTATTCGTCAAATTATTATTTGACCAGATTTTTAATAAAGGCGAAGCTTAGTGCTAAATCACTATTTTGATTAATCTTTATAACGAATTGGTTTACATTGTGAATACCAAAAAATATGCGTCATATAAATTGAAGGTTTTCCTATAGTTTCGCTTGAGTAGAATATAGATAAAAAACAATAAATGACTCAATAAAAAATATAAATGTAAACTACTAAAAAATAATTTTTTTTCAAAAGAAATGTATGAACGTGTAAAACTTTAAAAAATACAGTATTATAGCTAAGATTATCTGTGACAGTTTCACTTAATTAACTTTTTTGCTTTCTTGCTCTTTTTGCTCCGTTTGTCAAGCGATTTTAATGCCTATTACCTACAATATAAGGTATCCCAAGAATATACACATTTTTGGCTTGTAGCTTCCTCTTCAATTAACAATATTTCAAATCCGTAAGTTTCCAAAATCTAAATATTTCCGTGTTGGTTTCATTTAAATCTCTCTATTTGCTTTTATTTTGTTCTTAGTTCGCGTTTTTCCCCAAAATTTAGTCATAAAGAGAGCCTAATATAAAAAAAGTATTTCGCAATAAGTTTACAGTTTTTTTAAGCCTATATTATCTGTATGTTTAAAAATGAATGTTTATTTGTTTGTTTGTCCCCCATAGACTCAAAAAGTACTTGACCAATTTGGCTATACATTTCAAAGTTTGTTATTAGTGTTAGGAGTGTTTTCAATGATAGAAAAATTGCAGACGTCTGAGGAAGACCAACGGAGTCGAATAAAAGTAGTTATAATATAGTTTTTTTTAGTAACATGTGGTATATAGTAGTGCATGGTGGAAGTCGGTCACGCAAGAGGAAGACGTGGCAGGATCAAGTGAAACAAAAAATTATAAAAAGTAAAAATTTTCAATTCTTCAAAATATTTCCACTTTTAAAATATTAAATAAAAAAGTTTTCAGGTGCACTAGAAACAACAAACCTCAAAACTTTACTCCAAACCATTAATAACCCCTAGCAATGCCGGGTACACGTCAGCGAGTTTATTATGAATATCCTCCTGTAATTATGTATGTAAATTCACAGAAGGCAATTTGAAAAAGTATCATTTAAATTTCAGTTTGAATAAACCAATTTAGGAAATATTTTTATGCTTGTCTCATAATATGTCATTTTTTTTATTTTTTGAGTATCCGCTATGTTTGGCCAAAAACCTTAGATCGATCTGACCACATTATTTACCCAGTAAGCTTTGTTCGTTCACCGTTTCCCAATGAAATCGAGATGAACAATCGTTTGTAAAATATCGTGATCAAAAGCAATAAATAATCGATTTAAATGCGCAGAAGAGGATCAACATATTGAATTTGAGATACAGTATTATTCTTACACTGCACGAAAATAAAATTTACATGCACTTTAAAATGGAAATATTTATTTATTTACATAGAAACGGCACAACATGTGCCATTACATAAATATAAAGCTTAAAAAGGAAATATGAAGAGACTCCAATTCACCTATGGTGCCAATGTCCTGCCCTGGTGGGAACTAGGCTCAGATACCTGGGGAGACATACAGTAGAACCAGAAGACATAGCCACATACCCAATGACAACCCTGGTGAACTTTATAAAAGGGACTGGGTTGTTGTTAAAGGATAGAGGTAAAATGGGAGATAGCACAATGGGCCTATGGCCTAAGTGCTCACGGGAACTACGTGTAAACCGTATACGCTTTTAAAAAAATATAAAGGGAAATAAATTTTCAAACATGGGATAGCTAAAAAAGTATAGTTTGATAAATAAATAAAAACATAACTTAAAAAAAAGCATGTTTGTCCAACAGATTACGTTGTTTTTCAAAAAAGCATGTTTGTCTAACGGATTACGCTTTTTTTAAAGCATGTTTTTACCTCTCACAGGTGATATCTTCGTAAAACACACGCGTATTTGAATGCAATATTGTGTCAAATTTTCAAAGCATTCGGTGAAGATCAAACTTTCGGAGATTTAAGATTTTGAACAACCAGTAATTTTTAATTATTCAAAGTGTCACCAAGTCATATTCTCAAGATAATACAAAAAATATATAATTGCAAATAAAATTTGTAAAATGAAAACAGAACTGTAACCAGCTCCGATACACGCAATCTTGGTGTGATTTTTGATAATAAGTTACAATATAAATGTCACACTAATCAAATCATCAACAAAGCAGCCACAATGCTTGGATTAATAACAAGAAATAAGAATATGAGACGAAAAGTAATAAAAAAGAAAATGGTTTGAAGTCCTGCTAATTCAGTTTTTTTTTGCGTATTAATCCCAATACAATGCGTAACAATCTACATCTCTTAAAAATATTTGAAAATATGAAGGAACAATATATGTATATTTTATATTCAGTGGTAAATTACATTTTACATAAAAATGCTAAGTTCAAATAAATAAATCGTGTAACCGGAAAATCTAAGATAATTTTGAACCCATGTTATAAACTCTTGTAATCCGCCTCTGCCAAGGAGAATCTGTCACCACAGACAAAGAAAATCACCGGGCAAGTCATGGAACTATCATTAAAAAGTGATCTAATCGATAGAGGGAGCGTTCAAAAACAGTTACTTCATTCCTTCTGACATCATGTTGTTTATAATAAATCTATGTTTTTTTTTAAAATTAGTAATTCTTCCATTACGATTCTGACTCACGTAACTGAAGTCATACGAATCCTTAAGGGATTGCCGATATGTATCTAACATTTTTTAAAATTTTAAATAAGGAACTATACAATTTGTCCAAACAAATATCACCATCAATGATAATTCTTTTTTCAAACATTCTTCAGGCCGCGGCCGGTAGGTTCAACATTATTGGATATTTCGATTTGACAGCTTGTAGTAGAAACCACTATTATGCGAACTCTGACGGGATAAAAAGGTAGTGACCAACAAGGCTACCATCTTGAACTGGAACCGGAATGTAACGAACAAATTTAACTAAAAAAAAAAATGAAATGCCGAATTTTCGAGTTAAAACAGGAGTTCGGTAGTTGGATGAAGAAGTGGGGGACGCCCTAGGACTCTTGTAAGACACTCACGATAAAGTAAATTATATTCTTACGTTGGGTCATGTCAGGAGGAGAACCAAAATTTGTATAAGGTCAGAATTTTGTATTATTTCATCCTCTCTGTTCGCTTGTTAGTTAGTTATTAGAAATTTATCTGTAAATTGTATCATCTCACCTGTTGATAATAGTATAACTATTTTGACTAAAATTTATTCCGTTATCGAAATACACAATTACAGTCGTCAATATGAAAATCATTATATCACGGTTCAAAATATTGATAATGTTAAATCAACAACGACGCGACTCGAAAAAAAACATCAATTTGCCACCGATGAAGTCATTGAATTGGAGAGAGTATAAAGAATGGATAGGTAATAATAAGTCTATTTTTCCTCAACTTTTTTCCGCGAACAGAAAACAATAAAAAAGATACAAATTATTCAACTCTGAAGTGAAAGTAGCTCAATTGAAATACACATAATCTAGCTAACGTAATTGTCATAGCTGTTTCCGATTTTAACGTAATATTATTGTTCAAACATTCGAGATTTACATTGTACATTCTGAGAAAAATGCTTTTAATGTTACCTAATTTTGATATAAAGTACTCGTAGATGTAAATGTACATTGAATTCTATAAATGGATCCCGAGAACAATAATTCTTGAGATTTTGATTCTATTTTTGCCATTTCATTTATTTTTATTTTTTTTACTTGTTTAAAGATTGCTTGAGATAAATTCGTATTTCATTCGAAGCGTGAAACCTGATTTAAAATATGCCTTTGATATTATATTTTTTCTAGGATAAAAATGAGTATTGTTAATTTATTTAAAAAAAAACTCTTAAAATTATTGGAAATCCGGTTAAAAACGAAATTACAGGCCGTTTACTGATGAACTTTTAGTAAATTCCTAATGTATTGGAACACGTGATTGTGCACCTGCATTTGTCTTAATAATATGCAATGACGAAATATTAGAGTTTTTATGAACACGTGTTCCGACATCCGTTCCGTATTTTACTGAAAGTTCATTAGGAACCTATCAATTCATTCGTCAAGGGACTGCAATCCCGTTTTTAACCAAATTACGAATAATTTGAAGAGGTTCTTAATAAATTAGCCATATTCAATTTAGTAAGTTTTCTTCGTGGATCCTTGGAATATGATTAGCATTTTTTTACATCCGATAGGAGGAAATTAAGAAAAATACTATGTTTATTACATTCGGTATGTAGATTCAGAGAAAAAATACTCTGTATATTACACGATATTGTAGATTGTGAGAAAAAAAACTTTGTCTATCAAATTCGATACACAGACCATGAAAAAAAGAAAGAAATCTTCTTTCGACGCCTACAAAAGGGATTCACTTTTGGTCATCTTTTAGAGAAGTTTGTAAATTCGTTCACCACGTGATTCAAAGAACACGTACGTAACTAGTCAAACAAAATATTGCAATCGTCTTCTTTAGTAAAGGATGTTGATTCTTCATTTAAAATTTAAACAAATCAATTGTTCATTTCAATTCCTAATTCAAATGAAATCTACTTGCGAAGGCACGATTTTTCAGGACAATGATTAACTGTTTCGTTGAAAACGAGAGTAAAAGATGCTACGAACATTGGGTAATCTTTCCAAAATGAAACGTGAATATTTTGACTAAAGTGGGTCATAAATGAATGCACAATTTGTTCCTGAACATTATGGAAACACAATGCATAAAGGAATAGCAAATATTGCAGAAAGATACGTGTTTACTCTTTATAAGGCAATTTCAAAACAAGAAAATTGGTCTGAGTTAAGTAGCTCGTGAATTGGACCTTATAAAAAAAAATTGAAAGTAAGGTCGTTAAATTATAACCATGGTAACTTATTTAAACCAGATCCCATAGATATATATTTATTTGATATTATGGAAACAGACAGTACATTGGTTACAGGAATGAAACAATTTACAGATTTTAAATATTTCATGTTGGTTTGGTATGTAGTATGTATATTCAGTAATTACCAGGTGACATGTGTAGTGTACAGGCATGTGTGTGTGTGTGTGTGTGTGTGTACATGTATGCGTATTGAACAGTTTATATTATTGACATGATGCCACGTTTAAATTTAGGCAGTGAGTCCTAATATACCAATACAATAAATACATTTATTTTGACTAATGAAAATACGGTTTTTTGAATTAATATTCTTAAAGATTACAAAAAATTTTACGCTTCATTATTATAAGCGTAAAGAACAGTATTAATAGGGCCTTCACCGGTGCATTCACCCAAATTCACAGTTATTGAAGTCATCACATTATTGAGCGAATACATTTTAATACAAGTATAGGTATGTTCAAAGGTATTAGGAACTAACACGAAAAATTCTGCCTCAACACAGGCTAGCCTAGTGAGGCGGTATTTGAGAAACCTCAACTAACTGCACTTTTATTTTCTTTACTTCATCATATTATGTTTATATTTTTCTGTTAATTTTATAACCTTAAAAACAAAAGTTACAAAACAATGTACACCATAATATGTATTTATAGTTGTAATGTGTAAACTTTCCTAAATAAAGATATTATTATTATTATTAGTTTGATGTTTTGGAATATTAATATTAGATCTCAATTTCGGATTGAGTATTTTTTTTTTTTTTTTAATTTTATTTCAATTTTGTTTTCGGTAATGAATGCAATCTAACCCATTTGACGACATCCGATTGAGCTGACTCGTTGTTGATGACGATGCATGCTATAATCTTTTGGAGGCAATCACGCGTGCCTATGCGGACATATACGCATTTCTTTGAAATTCGATGACATTACAGCAATTATGTAATGTGCGCAATAATTGTAGGTCTTATCGTTGTCGACTCCAGTTCCTGGGTAGGAAAGTTCAATTCTCAGTGAAACTAAAAAACAAGTTTCAAGGAATAAAGGCATCGTGAAATAGATGTATCTATTTAAAATCGATCTATTTAACATAGAGGTCAACTTGTTTTTTGGGTTGATTTAAAAAATACATGTTTTGTTGTTTTAATCGTTTACGACATATTAAGTGACATGTGACAATATTAAGTGAGCTAAAACTCTTAATACAGTTTTTCGTCTCAACGTTGTGAAGTAAAAAAATTAGTACGTTGGTATTATAATATTATTGTAGAAATACCTTCACTAAATATAAATAAAATAAAAAATGGTTAAACAAATAATACAATATCATAATTTCCTAAATCTAATATAAAATATGTACCAAAACACATAATGATCGTGATTTATTTTTCGGCTGTTATGCCGTGTTGACCTTCTTCATTCTTTAGACAATGTTTTGGACAACGTTATAATGTCATAATATCCCAAAAATAAATCACGGTATTTTCACCGTGAAAATCTCAAATAATATTAAAAAAAAATTACATATTTTACCACTTCTACTGGTATTTATTTGGTTATAACGGACGTATAATCAATTATGTTAGTATATAGATAAGAAAATGTTAAATAAAACAAAAAAGATTTGTCAGAAGTGGGATTCGAACCCACGCCCACCTAAGTGGACTGCGACCTGAACGCAGCGCCTTAGACCGCTCGGCCATCCGGACTTATTTACCAGTACCCAAATTTTTATACAATCACTATTCCCATTAAAATCTCCAGATATTATCAACCTGTTTTAACCGATAAATAAAAAGTTTATTGTTAATCTCTAATCACAAATAGATAACCTTGTGTTGAGATAGTAAGTAATTGTCAGATTATCAATATTTAGAAAATGCTTGTGTTAATTAATGGATTATTAAATTATTATTAACAACATCGTACAAATTTTCTATATTTTTTCAACTAATTAAATATTTAGGAAAACGCAACAGCATACTTTCTTAACAAAACATAGATTTCTGATAACAATAATTATTTTTAAATTTTATTTTATTTATCAACCCCAATATTTTATATCAAAAATTACAAGGAAAAAATAACATAACATATTACAATTTGAGGTTTTACTCGTTAAGTAATTCCAAAAATAAATATTCATCCTAAACTTGCAAAAAAGTCAATAGATGTCGCACATAAAAATAAAAATAGGATATAGACTATTATACATTAAGACTATTCTTATACACAATTCTCCTGTCTGGAACCCACATTATAATATACATGTACAAGCTGTTACAAGAATACAAAACAATTTTTTACGTTTTATAAATTTTAAAATGGGTATTCCAGTAATTATGTTGTACTACAACAATTAAATGTAAAATTATATGAATATGCTCAAATTATCAGAATTTTCACTAACTTAGTATTTGTATATGAAATTCTAAATGATTTAGTTGATAGTCCAGTATTGCTAGAATTGATAAGCTTTCGGATTCCACAACGTAATACTAGAAGTCAGGATTTCTTTCAGTTCATAAATTCTGGGACTAACTACCATATGTATTCCTCTTTGCCCAGAATACTAATGGAGGGAAACAATTATACCAAGTCAGTGGACATAAAAAAAGTGATATAGTCGTTCATGTAGATTATTCGACCTTTTCCAGTCTCCAGAGTGCCATCGGGGGGGGACTCCATCCAGGCAGCCATGATGGTATTCTTGGAATGGCATAGTCTGCGCCAAGGCTGCCCAACCCCAGGCCCGCGGGCCACAATGTGGCCCGCGAACGAATTATAAGTGGCCCGCGCGAACCATTTTCAAAAAACCAAAAATTTGAAAGTGTCGCGGGCCCCCGGTAAAACAAACAATGCAGCTTGCGCGCGGTCACCAGTGTCTTACTTTTTAAACAAAAATACACCGGTTTTTGATATAATATTTTTTGCGTCCGAAATAGAATCTTGTAGCCACCCCCCCCCCCATGGAATTCGAAAAATTGTTGTGGGGAATTAAATATGATGTTTTTGGTTGCGCGGATTTTTTTCTCAGCGAAGTTCCGTAACAACCCCCCCCCCATGGATTTCAAATATTATTTTGTGGGGAGCACTCATTTTGAATTTTTTTTGTGGGGAATTATGTTTTATAGAAATTCTCTAACAACCCCCCCCCCCCCATGGAAATAGGAACCGTCAGGTATTCAGTGGCCCGCCAGTGATTTAAAATCGTCAATTTGGCCCAACTGTTAAAAAGGTTGGGCAGCCTTGGTCTGCGCCATAAGCTTCCCATGCAGTAAGGGAGAAATGCTTTGAAGCCTTTGAAAGAGTGCATTCATCCAAAAATGAATATTTCTGCAGTATCTCTTACGTATACATATCTCTCTCTTACAAACTGTCTTCTGTTGGGCCCATTGCGAAGCAATTCACTGATATATAATTCGACGGAATAATTAATTATACATACTTAAATAAATCACAAGAATACTGATGCAAAATTAAGTGGGGTGGAGACACAAATCTTCAATTAGAAGCGCTTCTACGTACTACGAGTTGACCAGATTCGGTAGTTTTAATTAGAGCGTTAGGAGAGTTGGAGGTCAGTTGGAGGTAAATAAGCGGAACCTATTCGCTTCATGTATCATTTAAATATAATAAATCAATGGGTGGAGACCCTCTTCACGAAACCGCCTGATTTTAAAGGAATCTAAAAACACGACGCGGAATAAATGTGCCGAAATTTTGACGAAAGATTCTGAGGTCTGATTCGTGATTAGCATATTAAAGTCATTTCCGAGAATCGAAACAAGGACGTGGCATGATAATTGATATCAGTATCGTATCGTGGCCAGGCCAGTAAAATTACAATAGACGGTGTCCGGAAAGCAAGAAACTGGTGAATCTAATCTACAAAAAAATCAAATTTTTGGGCCCTTAAATAGACTTTTATTTTTAAACCGAAAAAATATCAAGTCATTTTCATGCTGTCATTTTACTTCAAAATTAATAACTAGCTGCACAACGCCAAGCATTGCTGTCGCTCAGCCTGTTTGTGCAGATAGATAGATATATAACACGTGTTGCTTTAACGTCCAACAGATGGCGCTGTTTTTTTTTTTAAATAATATTTTTTTAACCTGTCAGAGGTGACATCTATATAATATAGGTCTGTATCTGTATCTATCGTTGTGTCAAAATTTCAAAGCAATTGTTGAAGAACTTTCGGAGATTTAAGATTTTGAACAAACGAACATTTATATTTTTACTTATATAGATAGATACATAACTTTTGATTAACTGATTAGTTTTTAAATCAAATCTCAAGATTACAAAAATAGCAATTAATTTTAGCATAAGAGTAAGAAGTTTCATAGTGTTCTTAACACCTCAATAAAACAATTAATAAACAGTCAAGTACTTTCTTTTGATTTATTTACTACTGGT